>NC_133648.1:297208999-297332216 GCF_009905375.1 Apium graveolens | reverse complement strand
TATAATATGTCTAATGTTTTTTTAAATAAAATATATATAAAAATTCACACCGCCAGGGCTAAACAAATTATACTATTGATCGAATTTTAAATAAAATTAAAAAACTACATATAGTTAATTGGATTTGAATAATTGTGCTAATAAAATAATAAAATATTATTGATCCCTAAAATATTAAATATTGGATCAGACTATAACAAAATAAAATTTTGAAAGAAAATTCGTGGGGTCGATTAGTCATCAACTACCCCGGGGCTAAACAAAATTATATTATTGATCCAATTTAAATAAAAAATTAAAAAAATTACATAAGTTAGTTAGATTTGAAGTATCGGGCTAAAAGAAAATAATATTATGATCCCGATAAAAAGAATTATATTATTGAACCACTAAACAAAATAAAAATTTGAAAGAAAAATCGTGGGGTCGATATAATGTCATCAAATTAAAACAAAATAATACATATTATCAATTCGGTCTAAAATAAAATAATAATCATCCCGGGTTAAAATAAATTAAATAAATAGCAAGTATAATTAGCTGGATTGGTTAATTAAGGGCCTCAAGCTAACATAACATTTTTGCAATTGACACATAAAATTTTACTATTGATTCGAGTTTAAATACATTAAACTAACATAAACCTGAATAGTTGGTTGAATTTGATCAGTTAACAAACTAATGACATTTATATACTATTGATCTCAGCTAAAATTACCTTTTAATTAAATAATAATTTTTCGTAAACACACCTATAAATATTAATAAAATATAAATTTCAATAATTACATTATTTTTTAAATCGTAGTATAACTAACTTATACACGTATGTGTATTTAATAGGTATTATCAATCATGTATTAAAATTTCAAATGATAAGTATCATAATTTAAAATTTTTACTTTAAATTTAATTCAGAAAAATAATGTAGTATTAAAAATAATCCGTGCATCGCACGGGTTTAAGGCTAGTAGTTTTTAAATTTAAACTCAATAATTATTTATAACCAATCCCCTATGTTGATACTTTAATTAATTAATTTAAATATTAAAATTGCAAGAAGATAAATTTTCAGCACTAGTGATCTAGATCGAACAATTTATGTGTAAATATTTGATTCGGGTAAAATTTCCTCAAGGGCCTTACGTTGGACTCTGATGGACAAGACAGTATCATATTTATCCAAATGAAACGTCAGGCCTCCGAGTCCGGGGTTACCTCACAGGCTCACATCATCTGTCATCATTGGGCCATTTCAGGGCCTAGTGAACAAGGACTATAGTATACCATAAACATAAAATTTCATTCGGAAAAAACATCTGAAATAAAAAATATTTGTAATCTGTTTTATAAAAGGGTTCGTCTAGTGTGTGCAATTTTGATACATTTTAATTAGTATGTTTGTGTGAATGCAGTGACGTCCACCATTTTAAGAAGTGTAAGTCAATCAAAATAAGTTAAATTTATAAATTTTATGTTTAACATATTTTCACAGGTATACCACGGAAAACCGTTTATAAAATTATTGCCGGGACAAAAGTAATTAGCATTGCGTAATTAGGATTTTAGATACCAACCAAGATCAGATCGAAACTGAAACTACCAATCAATCACATTGAAATTGTCTTCGCAATTAATATACAACTATCATCACAAGTTTTTATGATATCATATATGATATGATTCGTGTGTATATTTTAGAAGAAATGACAAAAGTAGATAATTTTTTAAAAGAAAATAATTAAAATAATCAATTTTTTCAGTGACAAATTTTAGTTGATTGAATACTTTACTTTTAATTAATTATGCAAATTTGTATAAGATATTGTAGTGATAGTTGAATATTCTATATATGCGATATTTTATTGACACTTGCTTGAGTATCTTATATTTAGTAAATGTTTACCATTGGGTATGCGATTGGCTAAAATTGACCAATTTTTTTAAAATGATCATTTTCACTAATTTTATATAAAAATAAGCTGAATTTATCATTCACCCAATATTTTTATTTAATTTGAAACTATTTTATTTACATACAATTATTCACGCGTATAAGGAAGCAAAGCTTAAGTGGGTATGCATATTATTGGTAGTGGCACAATTTATAATTTATTTTTCTATCTATTCCCTTGATTTGGATGATGAGAAAGCATATGTAAAGAGTTATCACATAATTAAACAGGTATTTTTACTTTTTGGGAAAAATCGTTTTTTATTTTATTTTTTTAATAAAAAATTCAAATTATTAATTTTATAAAAATAAAATTTTTACAACCAAATGCATTCTGATACAAATAAATAAAAACTTAAACCAATTGAATTACTGTTTGAAAAAACATTAAAAAATTTTTTATATTAATTTTAAAAAACTTAAAAAAATAAATCAAAAAAATAAAATAAAATTCTAAAATTAATTATGTTTCTTTATTTTAACAAAATTTCACAAAACAATCTTACTATCGGAAAAGTTGCGGAAGACAAAAGAGTTTGTATTTTTATATTGATAAAAACTAATATTAATTTAATTATATCAAACCGTATTAATATGGCATGTTTTTAATTAATAATAAATATGTGAAATTTGTTGAATTTAATTAGAAATATAAAAGTCATTTATCATAAATGCACATTAGTATTTATGGAGGGTAGTTTTCTTACTTTTTAATAAAAAAAACTTCCCCTCCAATTATTTATCTTTTTTGACTTTCTCTAAAAAGTAGTACACAAATACTTTTATAGCTTTTCTTAAAGGTAAAATCAAATTGTAGGTTTTTGAACTATTATTTATTATTTAGATCCACTAATATTTCAGGTTACTTGACTTTTTCATTTTTTAATCTAAGTCTTCCGTCAAAAATTCTAATGACATTAGAAGCAGAGAAAATGGGTGTTTATACTCATCAAAATAATTTTGCAGGTATTAATAATACTAAAATTTAAAAATAAAATTCAAAAATTCAAACTAAGATTGAATCACCAGCAACACTCATACAATACCAATTTCTCAAACTAGACCCAATTCAAAAAATATATTCTAAATTAGACCTAAATCTTGCGTTCTTAATCGAATTTAGTGACTTAAATTTATAAATTTTGAATCGGACCGGTTTGTAAATATTGATGTCATATGAGTGTTGTTGATGATTCAATTTTCAATTTGACTACTAGAATTTTAAATTGGATATCACTACACATTCGAAATTATTTTAATTCGTATGAACATCAAGAAACCTAATTTTCTTATTCTTTTTAACGAAAAGACTTATTTCAAAATTTCAAAAATTAAATAACTCATAATTCGAAATTTTAGAGACCTAAATAATAAAACGTCAATAATTATTATTTATAATTAATTTTTCCTTTCCTAAATTAAGATTTTAAAGGAGTAAATTACTTAATCACTTGGGAGGGAGCATATCCTTTATACACGAATATTATCTACGTTGATTAGCCGAAACAATACTAATTTTGATCACAATCTCACTCGTATATCGTAAGATTGTTGACTGAGACGGCGCAAAATACCAAACGTGTACGACAATAACACTCTGACGTCCGTATCCGACTATTCCACGTGATTAGCGTGAAGTTGAAACTAAAACTAAAACATTAACTAATAGCATGTTTATTCAATCAAGCTGTATGCTTTCCCGATAGTCGTCGCTCTATATTTTAATCTTCTTGGTTTTGATTTAAATAAAAAAATCAACTCATATTAAGATAGTTATAACAATATAAATAGTAATCCCCCTATTAGTGCCTCCAATAAAAATTAATTACTTTTGTTATGCCTATTTTTGGATTTGAGCTCTTAACAATTCTCATGAATATATTGGATAGCTGGGTCTAAATTTTTGGAAAGTGCGAGCTCGCGCTTTGGTCCATCTGTTAAATATAGACTATTAAGTGATAAGAAGTCTCAACGAGTGGGGCTCGTGGACTCCCCATACATTAACATCGCACATGAGCCTAAACAAAGAAGACTGATTATAGAGTGCATGCAGGGATCATGGGCTCGCATCACTTATTTCTCAGGGTAAGTGGACTGCGAGCCCTCCACATGACACCCAGCTCGCATCGCGCATGAATTGAGTTACAAAAGGGTGCCCATTTATATGCGAGCTGCGCACATGAGCTCGTGTTTAATGGATAATAAAGAGAGGGCTCACTTATGGTTAGACAAGAGTCAGTGCGAGCCGAGGTGACCAGAAGGCTGCTAAGGGCAGGGAGACGACCAAGGATTCAAGAAAATCCTATACAAGTAAATGGCAGAAACACACCCCTCGTGACCTCCTCCATTGATCACATATATGCCACTTACGTAGGAAAAAGGGTATTCAGAAAGGCAGCCCCCCTCACAGACTACAACAAGAGGGACACCTCGAAGTATGGACATATCATGAGGTCACAGGACGCGATACAGATGATTGCAGGCAGCGGAAGATGAGATTGAGACGTTGATCCATCAAGGAAAGCTAAAGGAGTGGATTATCAGGAGGTTCGGAAATACATGATAGACTATCATGCAGTCCCCCTCCACCGTCGGAGGAAAAGGAAATGGTGCCTTGGGCCAGGGGCATTCATATAATTATAGGCGGTCTCATATTGGGGTAGATAACTGGAAAGCAATGGACAGGTATGCTCGGGAGGCGAAAGATAAGCCTCTCATCAATGTCAGTCATCTAAGCCAAAGGCCCCCCTGAGATCTTTGAAAGGGAGGTTGATGATTGTGTTCAGAAAAACAGATGCGAAGTGGGTCCATTACCCTCATACTAATGCCCTGGTGGTAAAAATGAAGACTGGGACAGTGAATATACACCGAGCATTGGTGAATACCGGGAGCTAAGCTGTGTTAACCTATGATGCTTACAAGAAACTAGGGTTCTTGGATAAAGAACTGACCTCCATAGGCATGCACCTTTACGGGTTCATAGGAGATTCGATCGGAGTAAAAGGGACAATCCAACTCCCGGTGACCTTGGAAGAAGAACCTCATATGGTCACCCAAATCGCTATATTTAATGTGGTAGACCATTCTTGTGCCTACAATATTAGTTTGTAGACCACTCATGAGTGTTGGGTTTTGAGGCATAAAACGCAGCAGACACAATGTTTAAAATTGTAAAACTAGAAAAATTAAAACCCATCATAGGATCCGTGCGAAAAGACTATATTTAATTCGTGGTTAAGATGTTTACCTTAAGAAATTTTATGATTTTAGTTGTCTATTAGAGATCCAAGATTTCAACAATCATCATCACATATCCCGTCTCAAAACGATCTACGCCTTGAAGGTATCCACACGAATGATCGAATAGAGGATGAGTGTGTACTAACACTCGTAAATCAGAAGCCGCCTTCTCCCTCTCTCTCTCTCTCTCTCTCTCTCTCTGCCAGGGTTTGTGTTTTATCTTATAAAAACGTAAAACCCTAGTTGAGGCTTAATAAGATATTATAGGCAAGAGAAAAAGACTTCTAGCTCTAAACTAATTTAGAGTTTTAATAAATCTGAAAATACTAATTATTTAACTAAGTCTTACTTAATCATCTAATAACTCAATTTCAGATTTAATAGTAAATTCAAATTTCTTATTTATTTAATTAATTAAGTCTTACTTAATAATAATAAATAATTCGAATTACTTACATTTAATTTAAATCCGAATTTAAATTAAATAATCCTCCAATCATTCTTTGTGTGACCTTTTAGGTTATTATTACATAGGAAAAAATTTTAATAATTTAAAATTATAAACAATGAGCGACATCTAGTAATACATCATTGCTACCCAAGTAATAATAATTAAATCGGTGATCTATTAAACATTTCGTGAATATTATACAATGTAATTTAATCCCTTTAACATATATTACAAATTAAACTAAGGCATGTTATGTGTCATCCTCTTCATGATTTGATCCAGGTTTCCTTGATCAATGAGTAGACTATCATTTCAAATCAACATTTGAGCGCGGCATCACACATTTTCATACTCTAGCTCACACAAGAGGCCAATATTATCTCTCCAAAATTAGGAGGTTAAATCCTTTCTAGATCATTCATATTTCTCACACACGATTACTAATATACTCGAAGTCCACTTTTATTATTACCCGGTCAAAGGTAACTTTTGATGTAATCAAATATTAATCATGGATAGAAATGTAATCAAAGAGTTGGGAAATGCATCAAAGGGGGTAGTCAAACCGACATAAGATGATTTCTTATGGAAGAGGCTGATGAGAGAAAAAGAATGCGCTCTAAGAGGCACGAGACATGTAACTCAATCTCGATCGAATATTTCCAGAGGGATATTTTGAGCACCTGGGATTTGGGTAGCCGTGCCTTTGGCTCTTGCTGATGGAGGCCTCTCAGCCGATCATGATGATACAAAGGGGATCATAGAGGAAGTAAGTGATGAAGAAGAGAGCCTAAAACAAATAGCCATGAGACTCAATAAAGGAAAATGGGTACGCAAAGAGACAACAATAACCATAGACCTGCACAATGGAATCACCCACGAGGTCACTATGACTTCTAAGGGTTTGGTAAGTCCAGTTCGATCCCATTAGCCCATGCTTGAGGGGGAAGAAGGCCTAACAATCATAAAAATAAGGAAACCAGTAAAGCTCAGGCAGACTTGGACCCAAGGATGCCCCCGATGGTTAAGAGATCCGGAGCTGCTAGAAGATACTGTCCCCATCCTGGTAAACCTCGAATGATCCTTATAAGGTGCTCCATATTGGCTCTAATTTGAGCGCCGTACTTAAAAAAGACTTGGCTCAGTTTTTGAGGAAGAATTTAGATGCATTTGCATGGTTGCATGCTGATATGGTGGAAATTGACCCGAAAGTTATGTGCCACCGTCTTAACCTCTATCCGAAGAAAAAAGGGTTAGATAAAAAGCCGGTCGATCGACGGGGAGAGCAGAAGATCTTAAGGAAGAGTGGATAGACTGATGGAGGAAGGGTTCGTGAGGAAGCCTTCTACCCGATGTGGCTGGAAAACCCAGTGCTTGTTAAGTAACCAAATGGCAATGAAGGACATTTGTGGACTTCACTGACTTTGACAAAGCCTGCCCGAAGAATAGATTTCTGTTGTGCATATGTTGTGTACTTGATAATTTCATAAACTAAACATTTAAGTGGATTTTACTTGTGAAATAATGTAGCACTCGACGGATAAGAATTACAGTCCCGACGAATAACTCATTATAGTCACGACGGACGTTCACTTATTATCCATCGAGTGAGTAGCTTATGTAATAATAAGTCTGTAGCACAGTTATGTATGCACCTTTGTATAGAATCTGTAGTGGCATATAAGTCATGTTGAATTTAACTAGATATGCAGAATAGGTTGATTAATTATACATAAATGATGTCATGTAATTTTGTATAAGTGAAGTGAAGTCATATGCTTGATTGCTACCCGACGAATAACCTACAAAGCAACCGACGGATGATCAACAACCCGACGATGATCACAACCCGACGTATGATCATGTACTCAACTAATAAAGAATTCAAACAGTAGTTGAATAGTGAAAGCTGAGCACAGCCGTCGAGATGTATACAAATCTACTGTGGAAGCCCATTAACCGGGTATAGAGATGAAAAGAAGCAAAGCTTAAGACTGATAGTTTTTATATTTGTTTAGTCTTTTGACTTTGTAATCTTGGTGATATATAACCAAGAATGTAGCAAATAGAAAAAGTGAGCTGAGATACACAAAACAGAGAAATCTTTGTAAGCAGAATTATTAGCATTTCCCTGTATTCTCAGTAGTTCAATTTTGTAAGCAGTGTGAGCATTCTTGCACACAGAGTCCTCTCGATATATATATATCTCTGGTGGAATTGTTTAAATCCATCAGAAAGTTTTTAAAGACTCTTGTTTTTAATTACTTGTGTTTTGATTCAATTAAGTTTCTATTCCGCATTGTGCTAATCAAAACATTATATCTATATTCGAGTTGAACATTCTTATTTTCGAGAAAAAGGTTCAAGAATTCCATTCACCCCCCTTCTGTAATTCTTGCTATATTGTTAAGGGACTAACAATTGGTATCAGAGCAAGCTCTTAATCTACAAGAGTTTAAAGATCAAAACAATTCAGCAAGATGAACAAGAAAGACGTTGGAGTCAAGATTCCTTTTCTTGATAAAGATAATTACCATCATTGGAAGGTAAAATGCTTCTTCATATGCTTCTCAAGATGAGGCCTATGTGGACTGCATAGAAAGAGGTCCTCATGTTCCAATGAGAGCTGCAACAGGAAACGAGCCATCTGTTCCCAAACCAAGGCATGAATGGTTTGATCCTGACATTGAACAAGTCAGGAAGGATAAAAGGCCATGAACATTCTGTTCAATGGAGTTGATGCAGACATGTTTGACAACATTATAAACTGCAAAACTGCCAAGAAAGTCTGGGATACTATACAGATAATCTGTGATGGCACTGAGCAAGTTAGAGAAAATAAAATGCAGCTCTTGATTCAACAATATGAGCATTTTCACAATGAGGAAAGTGAGTCACTCACTGACATTTTTAGTAGATTCCAAAAACTACTAAATGCTCTTAAGTTGCATGGAAGAGTCTATCAGACTAAAGACTCTAATATGAAATTCCTTAGATCTCTTCCAAAGGAATGGAAACCTATGACAGTCTCATTGAGAAACTCACAAGATTATAAGAGTTTACTTTGGAGAGACTGTATGGCATCCTGAAGACCTATGAGCTTGAGATAGAGCAGGATGAAAGGATGGAGAAGGAAAGAAGAAAGGAGGATCCATTGCACTAGTTGCTGACCTGGAAAAGGAGAAGGAAGTGAAGATGGAAGCTGTTGAATCAACTTCAAAGGTCTGTGAGAATAAGGGAAAGGGGCTTGCAGCATAAAGTGAAGATTCATTGAGCCAAGATGACATGGAGGACATTGATGAGCACCTAGCATTTCTTTCCAGGAGATTTTCCAAGCTCAAGTTCAAAAAGAACTTTGGAGCAGCCAAGCCAAATAAACATGGTGGATAAGTCAAATTCAATGTTTTAAATGTGGCTTGGCAGGGCATTTTGCAAATGAGTGTGAAAGTCAGATTCCAGTAAGAAAAGGTTTGAGTATGTGGATTATAAGCAAAAATACTTTGATCTACTCAAACAAAAGGAAAGGGCTTTTGTTACACAGAGAATGACTGGGCAGCAGATGGTTTGGATGAAGATGAAGATGTCAGCTATGTCAATCTAGCCCTATGGCCAAGTCTGATGAAACAGAGACAAGTTCCTCAAGCAATCAGGTAATCACTACAAACCTTGCACATTTATCTAAAGCTGAGTGTAATGATGCCATAAATGACATGTCTACAGAATTGTATCATTTGCGTATTACACTTAAGTCTCTTACTAAAGAAAATGCTAAAATCAAAAAAACAACTTATTTTTAAGTGAGAGGAATAATGTGCTTGAGTCTCAGTTTGTTGAGTTTGAGAAACTAAAAATTGAGTGTAAGATTGCCAAGGAGGAATTAACTGAGTCCTTGAAAAGGAAGAGATTTTAAAGAAGCAACTCGAGCATGAACAAAAGGTTATTAAAACATGGAAAACATCCAGGGATGTCCATGCTCAAATCACCAAAGTTCAAGGAATTGAGTTTTTTGTGATGAAGCCTGGAAAAAGAATAAGAGAAACTAGAACCTATTTTGGTAGATGGTTTACATATGTAGACTCGACGGATGATGAGGACTATCCGTCGGATAACAAAAAGTGTTATCCTCGAAAGATGAAAATCCTCATCCGTCGGCTGTGAGAAAGCCCATTAGCAAAGCCAAACTAATCAAGCTAAATGAGAAGTATGGGTCTGTTTCCAAGAACTTTGTTTCAGGAGAGTGAAGTCAAGCTAAGAAAGGGAAAATGCTAATGTTGGTCACATGACTGTCAACAGTTAAGAGACAGACTTGAGAAAATTGAGGTAAAAATAGAGACTAAAAGGAAAAACAATAGGAATAGTAAAGTAGGGATTACAAACACAATAACTACACACCTGATAAATATGCTCCTAGAAAAATTTGTGTCAAGTGTGGTAGTGTAAATCATTTGTCTGTTAATTGCAAATCTGCCATGCCTACTCCCATGTCTGTTCAGTCTCAATTTCCCAACATGAATGCCATGCCTCCTATGCCTGTTAATGCCATGCCTACACAGAACATGAATGCACAGTTTGCTAATATGCCATTTGCACCTAATCCATATTACTGCTGCATACAGTATGCCTCAAATGCCAATTAGCATGCCTTACTGGAATAACATGTTTACACCAAGCATGCCATTTCCTGTTAGCCATAATATGCATGATATTATTGTGCATTAGTGGTTTCAAAGGTAGTGTCCAATTGACTAAGGAAAATCTGAAATTCCTAAGTCAAATGAGATAAGACCTAAGAAACAGAAGAAGAACTAACAAGGTAGGACTCAAGGAAACTTGGGTACCAAAATCAACTTGATTTGATTTTGATGTGTGTAGGGAAATAGAAGGAATCTTTGGTACTTGGATAGTGGTTGTTCAAGACACATGACTGGTGATTCTACCCTGCTCACAGAGTTTAAGGAGAGAGCTGGCCCAAGTATTACTTTTGGAGATGACAACAAGGGTTATACTATGGGCTATGGCTTGATTTCAAAGGACAATGTCATCATTGAAGAGGTTCCTTAGTGGATGGTCTCATACATAATCTGTTGAGTATCAGCCAGCTTTGTGACAAAGGCAATTCAGTAACCTTCAACAAAGAAGCCTGTGTTGACTAATAGTCAAAGCAACAAAGTGGTTCTCACTGGTGTGAGAAGAGGAAATGTGTACCTAGCTGACTTCAACTCAACTAAAGCAGAATCTGTAACTTGTCTTCTCAGTAAAGCAAGTCAAGATGAAAGTTGGCTATGGCACAAGAAGCTATCCCATTTAAACTTTAAGACCATGAATGAGCTGGTAAAGAAAGAACTAGTAGAGGCATTCCTCTAGTGGAGTTTACAAATGATGGACTGTGTGATGCCTGCCAAAAAGGGAAGCAGATTAAAGCATCATTCAGGGTTGAAACTTGATTCAGCAATTGAAGAGCTTTGCAACTGCTTCACATGGATCTGTTTGGACCAGTCAATGTATTGTCAATCTCAGGAAAAGATTTTGCCTAGTAATTGTAGATGATTTCTCAAAGTTCTCTTGGACATATTTCCTAAAGTCTAAAGATGAAGCTAGTGAAATCATCATCAATCACATAAGGCAAATTAACAATCATCCTGATTTCAAAGTTAGAAGAATCAGGAGTGACAATGGAACTGAGTTCAAGAACTATGTCATGAGAGCATTTTGTGAAGAAAATGGGATCTTGCATGAGTTTTCAGCAGCAAGGACTCCACAACAGAATGGAGTAGTGGAAAGGAAGAACATATCACTTATTGAAGCTGCAAGGATAATGCTTGAAGAATCAAAATTACCAACATATTTCTGGGCTGAAGCTGTAAATACTGCATGCTACACTCAGAACATTTCTCTGATTAATCTAGCAAGATGCATGACTCCTTATCAATTGTTCAAGAATAGAAGCCAAATCTAAACTTTCATGTTTTTGGCTATAAATGATATATCTGAGAAATCAAACTGATCAAAATGGGAAGTTTGATGCTAAAGCAGATGAAGGAATTTTTGTTGGATATGCTATTGGTAAAGCATATAAAGTCTACAATCTAAGAACCAACATTGTTGTGGAATCTATACATGTTGTGTTTGATGATAAAAAGATTGAAGGACTGGAAGATGGAGATTACCATGAGAGCCTCAAATTCGACAATGTTGAGATGGTTAGTGATGAAGTGATGATGAGAGTGATCAAGAAACAGTGTCTAAGGATAATGCAGACAAATCTACCACCAATGAAGCACAAAACTCAACATCCGTTGAGTTACATAATGCCTCATCTGTCGGAAGGCAATCTGTGTTATCCGTCGGAAGACAACCTGCCTCATCCTCGGTACAAAAATTCACCATCCGTCGGGTTATCAAAGGAGCAGGAAGTCAAGACAGGTCACGTATAGAAAATTCTCCCTTCTTAAATCAAAGATCCATAAACTCAGGGGGAGTTTCTAGCATTCAAAACTCAATCACACATCATGACAATCATGAGGCCTCTTCATCTAGAGCTAATCTCCCTCAGCAAAGGAAATGGACAAAAGATCACCCCTTTGAGCTTATTATTGGTGATGTGTCTTCTAGAGTTCAAACAAGAGAACAACTCAGGAAGAATGTCTATACAGCAGCTTTCTGTCAAAGGAAGAGCCAAAGAAGGTAGAAGAAGCTTTGTTAGATCATGATTGGATTTAGCTATGCAGGAGGAGCTAAACCAATTTGAAAGGAATAAAGTATGGAAGCTGGTACCCAAGCCTAAAGGAAATAATCCAATAGACACCAAGTGGGTATTCAGAAACAAGATGGATGAAAATGGCATAGTCATCAGGAACAAAGCTAGATTTGTTGCAAAGGGCTATTGTCAGCAAGAGGGAATAGATTTTGATGAACATTTGCTCCTGTTACAAGACTTGAAGCCATCAGAATCTTCCTAGCCTATGCAACCCATGCCAATTTCAAGGTCTATCAAATGGATGTCAAAAGTGTCTTTCTGAATGGAGGTTTGGAAGAAGAAGTATATGTCAGTCAACCTCCTGGTTTTGAAGATCCAAAGTTTCCAGAATATGTTTATTATCTTCTGAAAGCACTTTATGGACTGAAGCAAGCACCTAGAGCCTGGTATGACACTTTATCAAAGTTCCTTTTGGAAAATCACTTCACAAGAGGTACTGTAGATAAACTTTATTTTTCAGAAATGTTAATGGCTCAAGCATACTTGTTCAAATTTGTAGAGATGATATTTTTTGGCTCTACAGATGAGAAACTTTGCAAAAAGTTTGCCAAATTGATGCAAAGTAAGTATGAAATGAGTATGATGGGAGAACTGACTTACTTTCTTGGTTTACAAGTTAAGCGAGTTAGTGATGGAATATTCATTAGTCAAACTAAATATATTTTTGATCTTTTAAAGAAGTTTGATCTAATGGATTGCACATCTGCAAAACTCCCATGACCACTGCAACTAAGCTTGAATTAAACACTACTGAAAAGTCTGTGGATATTTCAAGTTATAGAGGCATGGTTGGCTCACTTCTGTACTTAATAGCTAGTAGGCCATGTTTAGATATATTGATAATGTCATGGCTAATATGTTTTATGTTTAGATTTCAGATCTTATTTGAACAGAACAAATCAGTACTTAACTGATCAGTACTTATACTGGAAGTCAGAACTTAAGGTACTGGAAGTCAGAACTTAAGGGATATCAGTACTTATGTTATCAGGTATGTTATCAGGAGATAGATATCAGAACTTAAGTGCTGAAGGACGATCAGATAAGGACAGTAGCTGATTAAAGTTAAGAAGATCAAGATAAACATAAGAAGAGATATGCATGAAGAAGGAATTCCGTGAAGAATGGAATACTTGGAATAGAAGATATCTGATTGATATATTTTAGGAAGCAGAATTATATTCCATATCAATTAGCGAATATCTTGTAACTGTGTAGTATATAAACACAGAATAGGTTTACACTAAGTGTTATCATTATCGAGAATATTATTATTATAACTCTAGAGCTCTCGTGATATTTTGTTCATCACTGAGAGATAACAGTTCCAGATTGTAACAGAGTTTATTGTTTAAATAAAGTTTGTTTTCTGTTACATAAGTTCTTGAAGTTTGATTTGATTGTAATAAACACTGTATTCACCCCCTCTACAGTGAAAGTGTGACCTAACAAGTGGTATCAGAGCTATCTGTTAACACACATACAGTTAAAGATCCAAACACAATCATGTCTGACACAGAAACTCCAACTAAGCCTACCAAAACTGAGGAATCATCAAAGACATCAACTCAGAGTCGATATGAGACTATCAGAGTTCCCATATTGAGACCATCTGAATATCCCATATGGAAGGTAAGGATGACCATGTTTCTGGAAGCAACAGATCCAGAATACCTTGATAGAATCAGGAAGGGCCTCACAAACCTACCAAGCTCGCTGTTGTAGTTGCAGGTGAAGCAGCAATGACCGTACCAAAGGAAAAGAATTACACTGCTGAAGATATAGCATCTATTGCTAAGGATGCCAAGGTACGTCACTTATTGCATAGTGCCATTGATAATGTAATGTCAAACAGGGTAATCAACTGCAAGACTGCTAAGGAGATATGGGATGCACTGGAGACAAGGTGTCAAGGAACTGAAACAGTTAAGAAGAACAGGAAGACAATACTCACTCAAGAGTATGAACACTTTGACTCTAGGACTAATGAGTCATTGACTGATGTATATGATAGATTTGTCAAACTCTTGAATGACTTGTCATTAGTAAATAAGGAGTATGATCTTGAAGATACAAACCTCAAATTCCTGTTAGCTCTTCCTGAATGTTGGGATTTGAAGGCAACAACAATAAGAGACAACTACAATCTTGATGAAACAACTCTTGATGAAATCTATGGAATGCTCAAGACCATGAACTTGAGATGGAACAAAGAAGCAAGAGGAAAGGAGGAAAGTCAAGGACAGTTGCTCTCAAGGTTGAAGAGGAAAATCCCCCAAACCACCTTCCTCAAAGAAAGATAAGGGTAAAGCTCTTATCATAAAATCTGATACTGAGTCATCAAGTTCTGAGAGTGATGATGACTCAGATTCTGAAAGCTTGCCTGAAACTGATGCTGATGAGGAGATGATGAAGCTGTGTGCTCTTATGGTGAAAGAATCACAAAGATTGCATACAGGAAGTTCAGGAAGGGAAAGATGTTTTCCAGGAAAGGCATAAGTTCTGATAAGAAGAATTTCAGAAGATCTGAAGGAAAAGGAGGAAGGTCTGACAGAGGAGATTACGCTAATGTTAAATGTTATAATGATTGGTGAGAACGGCCACATATCTCCTGATTGCAAGAAGACCAAGAATGACAAAGGCAAAGCTCTTGTCACAAAGCAGAAAAGCTGACAGACACCTCAGGACTCTGAAAGTGAGGAGAACTATGCATTGATGGCAAATGCTGATAAATCAAGTTCTGAGAGCAGTTCTGAAGCTGCTGAAACAAAGGTACCTCAGACTACTTATGCTTTTCATACTGATTGATATTGATGAGTTGAGAAGATATCTTAAAACCATGTTTGTTAGTTATAGAGATCAAACTTTAACATGTGAAAGATTAACTTCTGAAAATCTTGCTTTTAGAAAAGAAATGATTTCTTAGAAAAAGAGTTAGTCATGTTTCATCAAACTCAGCAGGATAGAGATATGCTTTTTATGTTAGGGATGAAGTGCTAAAAATGAATGAATCTCTAAAAACTGAGTTAGAAAAGGAGAGAGAGATTATCAGAACTTGGACTAACTCTGGCAAAACAACTCAAAATTTGCTAAGCAGTGGAAACTGGAAAGAGGGTTAGGCTATGGAGAAAATGAAAAAGGAACTGTAGAAATTAAGCCTGTTGATAAGCAAAAGCCGAAGTTAAAACCTGTTAAGTTTGTAACTGAAAAATCCGAAAATGAGAAATCAGAAGTTAAAAAGGAATTAGCTTCTGACAAACTAAAACAGGAAAAGACAGCTGAAGTTAACATAGGCTTAATGACAAGAAGCAGCTTAAGCATAAGCTGAAAGATGTTAAGAATGCAAACAAGGTAAAATCACCTAGGAAAAACAGGAATGGAAAGGAAGGTGTGAATAAAAGCAATAACTATAAATCTGTTCCTGATGCTCCTAGGAAAGCATGTCATAACTGTGGAAGTTCTAACCATCTGGCTTCTTTTTGCAGGAAGAATAAGAATATTAACTCCTTATCTACAAAGTCAGGAGTTAAGAGTCAGTCTGTTAGATACAAACCACAAAATCCTTGTTTTCATTGTGGTAGTTTATGGCATTCCATTTATACTTGTAAGGAATATCATAGTTTGTACTAGGATATTATCAAATAAAACCTTCTTTAAAGAAAGTTTCTGTTGTTCCTTCTAGTTATAAGGTCTGATAAGAAACTGTTAACATAAAATCTGATGTTAAATCCGCTGCAAATGTTAACAAACTAAAAAGGCCAAGGATCAAGCAAGTCTGGGTCCTTAAAAACTAATAATTAGTGGTCTTTTTGATTGCAGGGCAACAGGAAAAATATTCTAGTTCTGGACAGTGGATGTTCAGGACATATGACTGGAAAATAAGGCCCTGCTATCAGACTTTTGTGGAGAAGTTGGCCCAAGTGTTTCTTATGGAGATGGCAACATTGGAAAAACCTTGGGATATGGCAATATCAATCTTGGGATGTCATTATTAAAGATGTAGCTCTGGTCTCAGGACTTAAACACAACTTACTGAGTATAAGTCAAATCTGTGACAGAGGTTATCATGTTGATTTCTTTGCAGAACATGTGAAATAGTTAGTAAATCTAAAGGAAAAATTGTTCTGAAGGGATTCAGGTCGTGGGTAACATTTATGAAGCTAAGCTTTCAACAAGTTCTGATGGTTCTGCAATCTGTTTAGTGAGTAGAGCCTCAACTGAAGAAAGCTGGAATTGGCACAAGGAAACTCTCTCATTTAAACTTCAACAAGATAATGACTGATCAAGAAAGATCTTGTGAGAGGACTGCCAAAATCAGTGTTTGTTCCTGATGGTCTTTGTGACTCATGTCAGAAGGCTAAACAAAGAAAATCTTCGTTCAAGAGCAAGGACTGAATCATCAATCTTGAGCCTTACTATCTACTTCATGTTGATCTATTTGGTCCAGTGAATGTCATGTCTATGCAAAGAAGAAATATGCGTTGGTCATAGTAGATGAGTTCACCAGATACACAGGGGTGTATTTCTTGCACACAAAAGTGAAACTGCATCTATCCTGATTGATCATGTCAAACATCTGGATAAATTGATCAAAGATTTTGTGAAAATTTTGAGGAGTGATAATGGCACTGAATTCAAGAATTTGATAATGGAAGAGTTCTGCAAAAATCATGGAATAAAGCAGGAATTTTCTGCTCCTGGAACTCCACAGCAAAATGGAGTTGTTGAAAGGAAGAATAGAACTCTAATTGAAGTTGCACGAACAATGCTTGAAGAAGCAAAGCTTCCAACCTATTTCTGGGCTGAAGCTGTGCAGACTGCTTGTTTTACTCAAAATGCAACACTCATTAACAAGCATGGAAAAAACACCATATGAGATGGTGAAGAACAAGAAGCCAAATCTCAAATACTTTCATGTATTTGGATGTAAGTGTTTTGTTCTCAAGACTCATCCTGAACAGCTATCCAAGTTTGATCTAAAAGCTGATGAGGGAATCTTTGTAGGATATCCACTTTCTACAAAAGCCTTCAGAGTCTATAATTTGAGAACAAAAGTGGTCATGGAATCTATCAATGTCTCTTTTGATGACAAGAAGATCACTGGACTTGAAGATTGCATTGATCATAATAAGCTGAGATTTGAAAATGAAGATTCATATTCTGATACCTCAAGTCCTGACAGTCTAAGTCCTGATACTGTAAATTCTGATGGATTAAACTCTGATGTTATTGAAACTGTGGTGACTACGTCAAAGGAAGATGCACCATTGCAGGGGGAGCATACTCAAGATTTTATCACATCTCAAGAAGCATCAGAACATACATCTGGCTCGTTAAATTCTGATTCGTCAAGTTCTGATAAGCCAAGTACTGACAGTGCTGAAAATCTAAATACTGAAGGATCCAACTCAGAGAGCATAGTTTCAGGGGGAGCATCAGAAAATGAAATCGAAGACAGCATGAATTATGGGGGAGCATCCAGTTCTAGAGAAAATCTTCCATCTGCAAGGAAGTGGACAAAATCACATACACCTGATTAATAATTGGAAATCCTGAGGCAGGTGTCAGAACTAGAACAGGTACTTCGAATGAATGTCTTTACAATTCTTTTCTCTCTCAGTCTGAGCCAAAGAAAGTGGAAGAAGCTCTTCAAGATGCTGATTGGGTGCAAGCAATGCAGGAAGAGTTGAATGAATTTGAAAGAAACAAAGTCTGGACCTTAGTGCCAAGACCCAAGAATAGATCGGTTGTTGGTACAAAGTGGGTATTCAGAAACAAAACTGACAGTGATGGCATAATTGTAAGGAACAAGGCAAGGCTGGTTGCAAAAGGATATTCTCAACAGGAGGGAATTGCCTATGATGAAACATTTGCTCCAGTTGCTAGGTTAGAAGCCATAAGGATATTCATGGCTTATGCTGCTCACAAAAAGTTTACTGTTTTCAAATGGATGTGAAAAGTGCTTTTCTCAATGGAGAATTGGAAGAGGAAGTATATGTTGAACAACCTCCAGGCTTTGTAGATTCCAAACATCCAGATTATGTCTACAGGCTTGATAAAGCACTTTATGGACTTAAGCAAGCTCCTAGAGCATGGTATGAGACTTTAGCTCAGTTTCTTCTGGAAAGTGGATTCAACAGAGGAACTATTGACAAAACATTGTTCTATCTCAACCATGGTAAGGACTTACTTTTGATCCAGATTTATGTTGATGATATCATTTTTGGGTCTCCAAATGCCAAACTTTGCAAAAAGTTTGTCAATCTAATGCAGTCAAGATATCAGATGAGTATGATGGGAGAACTTAGTTATTTTCTGGGCCTTCAAGTCAAGCAGAGTGAAGAAGGAACTTTTATTTGTCAATCTAAGTACACCAGAACTTGCTGAAAAAATTTGGAATGCAAGACTGTTCAAGTGCATCCACTCCCATGGCCACTGCAACAAAACTGGATAAGGATACTGGTAATTCAGTAGATATTACTGATTACAGAGGTATGATTGGCTCACTTCTCTATCTAACTGCTAGTAGACCAGATATCATGTTTGCTACCTGTCTTTGTGCAAGATTTCAAGCAGATCCAAGAGAACCTCACTTAACAGCTGTAAAAAGAATCTTTAAGTATCTTAAAGGAACAGCTGATCTAGGATTATGGTATCCTAGAGAATCAGATTTTAAATTAATAGGTTACTCAGATGCAGATTTGCAGGTTGCAAAATTGACAGGAAAAGCACAAGTGGAAGCTGCCAATTTCTTGGAGGCAGATTGGTTTCTTGGTATAGCAAGAAACAAAAGTCAATTTCCACATCAACTGCAGAAGCAGAGTATATTGCTGCAGGAAGCTGCTGTGCACAGATTCTCTGGATGAAGAATCAGTTACTGGATTATGGGTTAACATATTTCAAAATCCCTATTTACTGTGATAATCAAAGTGCTATTGCTATGACAGGTAATCCAGTTCAACACTCTATGACAAAGCACATCAGCATCAGGTACCATTTCATCAGGGAACATGTGAATGAAGGTACAGTGGAATTGCATTTTGTTCCCACAGATCAACAAGTAGCAGATATCTTCACAAAACCACTGTGTGAAGCTACCTTTTCAAAATTGGTAAATGAACTTGGAATGATTTCAGGTTCTCTCTCTAAATCTGCTTAAACTTGTTCTATGTTATCAGACTTTATGATCAGTATTTACAGAATTAATCTCTTTGTATATTCTGTGCATTAATTGATAAATGTCTTCAAGTACTGACTGTTGTCTGATATATGTGTCTAAACTCTGATAAGTGATATGTCTGTTTCAGTAACTCTTCTATCCTATGAGGATAACTGTGCTAGATACTGACCTACTAGTCTTCAATAAACAAATGATCCCATGAAAGAAGTAGTTGTTTCTGTGGAAATCTTATGACACAAGCAAATTCTGATAACTGAGCTTAGTTAAGTTTACTTTGTATATCTTATTACTAAGTCACAAATTAGAATAATGCTACTCATCTGTTTAAGTTCTGATTCTAGTAAAACTGCTGAATGTACTAAGTGCTGATAAACCTCACTTATCAAAAGAAGAAGAACAATAATCAAAGAATAATATCAGGTACTCCTTTGAGATCTAGAGTAAAAATGTGAAAGGGACGACCCAAGTGCATTGCTGGTATTAAGTAAATATGCATTAGAAAAGCAAAATATTTTCTTGGTGACTTTTCACACTCTATGATTACTGGAGAAATACTCTGATAATAGCATAAATTCTAATAAACAGTCGTGACTCACTTACACTGAGAAGCCTCTGTAAAATTGAATTTCAAAAGATGCATAAAATTAGCACAAAAACAGTAGAGGTGAACTCATGCATGAACTCATTTATCAGTAGGTTTCAGGATAATGACAGATCTTTAGCAAAATTTTAATTATGACTTATTTCTAAGATGTACTAAAGTAGATCAGACTTTACTCTTTGTCTGTTATTTAGCTTAATGCACACACACATCACTCCATATGAATGATGAAATTTCTGTGGTGGTCTATGTTATTTTAGATAAACAGTCATTGTGTCACTTCTGCACAAATTCTGAGGACAAGTTCTAGTTACACGTTCTGATGATTAATTTCTGACGTTCATAACTAAGAACTTGTATGAGTATTTACTAAGATAGATATTCCTTGTTCGAGTTAAGACATTATGTTCTGATGACTGTTAAGTTCTGGTATAGGTCTAAGTTCTGATTTTTCAGTCTAACCCTTTACTTAACTTATCTGTGAGTAAAATTTGGTAACAGTCTCAGATTAATTTCGAAATGTTGAAGTGGAAGATTAATAGTCTATGGTTAAAACATAATGGCACTCGTCCTTGAACAGTTCACTCTTGTTCCATGTGCACATTCCTTTTCCAATGACTGTTATTCTTTTTCAAAGTCTAGGGAGACGAGGTAGATTTAATTCTACCTGTCTGCATTCAATATCTTCGCGTCTCCTTGCATTCTCTTGCCTATATACACAGCCACTTCACATTAGTCTTTTCATCACACTTGTATCACAAATTCAGTCTTGTTTTTCATTTACTATCACAAATGGCTGAATTTGGCTGGTTCTACAATTACGGTGATGAGACTGTGCATGTCTTTTTGAATGGAATTCCAACTCCCTACCCTATCACCAACATCCCTCACAATCTCTGGATTCAATTTCCAGAGGTTATCAAACGTGATCTGGTGGCCGTTCGAAGAGACCTTCACCTTCGTCGTATCCGTCAGCAAGAGCGAATCATACGACTCGCCATCTTGTTTGTCGAAGATAGGAAGAGGAAGATGACTTATCTCGTCTTCTTCCTGTTCTTCTTCATCCTCAGCTTTGTCAGGCTTCTTAGCTAGGACTAAAGCTGTTGACGTTAGGATTAGAAGCTTAGGGAAAATCTTGTATTGATGTAATTTCTATTTCATTTATGTATTGACTTGATATATTAATGAAAACTGTTTTTACTTCAAGATTTTGTCTCTGAGTTATTTTATCTTGTGTTGTTAAATCCTGCTTGATATTCTGATGACCATTTAAATTTTGTCTTAAGTTCTGATTTAAGTTCTGATTCTTTGTCAGCACTTATTCATCGAAATTATCTCGGTCATTTTTAACATGATTCATTTTCAGAATATTAATGTTGCAGTGCAAAATAACCAATCAGTGATAACGGGTTAAAATTTGAATTGGGGGTTCTAGGCTTCTCAAGAGGCTTAGACGTATGACTGTTCCTGCAACTCCCAAGGAATCCAAATCAACAAGGAAGTACAAGAAACAGAGGGCACAGAGGCCAGTTTCAGATGATGAGGAGGAAGCAGCTAAGGAAGGGGATCAGGAATCTCTGATCTCACAAGACAAGGAATTTGCTCCAGTCACTTCTTCTCCATCAACTCCATTTCAGGAACCTGTATCTGACAAGGCTAATTTACCTTCTTTATCTCTTGTTGATCCAGGCACAAGTGCTGAAATTGATATTCAGAACTTGGTTGTGCCTGAAATACTTTTCTTAGAAGCTCCAACAGCAAATAATCCTTCCACAACACCTGTTACTGATGCTGTTCAAACTCCTGAGTTATCACTAACACCTTCTCTGCATCAAGATGATGATCAGATTTTAGGTGAGCATCAGGATATGGCTGTTGATCAGAACTTAGTATCAGATCAACAATTAGAGGATGTTGAAGCCTCCATTGCTACTCATACAGTTGTCTTATCAGAAGATACTGATTCTTTAAGTTCTGATGCTGCAAATGTTGGAGATACTGGTGATGCTGCAAATGTTGGAGATACTGGTGAAGCTGCTACAACTGTAGATGCTGATGCAGCAGGTCCTTCGGGACATACTCCTCCACTGACTCTTCCTAAGTCTGAACTGCTAAAGGAGTTTATTATCAGGGATGCACCAGTACCTTGGAGTGAAACTCCTGCAGGACAGGAGTGGACTAAGGAATGGAACTCAGTTTCATGTGTTCCAAATGCTTTACATCTTGCTGAGCACTTGACTAAAGCTGATGAAATGTTAAATTCTGATGATTTTAAAACCCAGCTTAGAGTCACTGCATTGAGTACTAAACATCTACAAGGTCTTCATTCCAACACTCATGCAGAGCTACACAAGATTCAGGAGAACTTTATTAAACAGGAACAAGTTTGGAAACTTGATAAGAAACAGTTCTTCCAACCTACCATTGACAGGGTTGCTTATATTGAGAAAACTCAAGAGAAGCAACAAGCTCAGATTGATCAAATTCTGACAAATCAAGCTTCTCAGCAATCGCAACTTACTGAAATCCAGACCTCAGTGGAACTACTTATCTCTCTTTTATTACCTGCTGATGCCAAAAAGGGGGAGAAGGTAATTAAGTCCAAATGCAAAACCAACAAGTCACTGCAAGGACAGGATGATGGAAAAGATGACCAAGGAAACTCTGGAATGGGTAGTGGTCATAGTCAAGGTAGAAGATTTACATCAAGACAAGCTAGTCACAGAACAAGTTCTGATACTGGGAAAAGAATAAGTTCTGCTGCTGGTAAAAGGATAAGTTCTGATGAACTTCTAGATCTTGATGAGGAAATGTCAAGACAGTTATTTCTTCAAGAAAATCCAGGGATGGACTTGGAAAGTTTAAAGGAAGAAGAAGCCAGACTTAAATCAGAGAAAGTCACATCTAAATCTGAAGCTTCTGGTAAAAAGTTACTTCCAAAACCTAAAGGCATTGTGATCAAAGAGAGGATACATACTGAAGAAACTTTGGCTAGATCACAACCACAGATAGATCCAAGATCCAAGGGTAAAGAAAAGGTTGGTGAACCTATCAAGCCTTATGTACCTCCTGAGGAAGAAGAAATTACTGATGGAAAACATAATCTTGCTCTGACTTCAAGAAAAATTCTTAAAACAACCTCTGACATGGCTCAAGTTGTTCAGAGTCAAGAAATTGTAAGTTCTGATATTCAGAAGAAGCAAGTAACCTCTGACAGTGCTCAAGTTAACTTGATATCAGAAGATAAATCTAAAACACTCCTACCAGGATTCACTAAAGCAAAACAGACTCAATCTTTGAAGACTACTTTAAGTGGTTTTGAAGCAAGAGTAGTTACTGGAAAGGAAGCTAGAGATAAAACTGGATTGGGAAGTGCTGATGAAAGAAGAGTACACAACACTACTGATGATCCAACTTCCTTGAGTGAACCAGGTATTGGAGCAACTCCTGAGAGATTGAATCAACTAGAATCTGTACAGATGGTTTACCATACCTACTTGAAAGAATACATCATTGTATTTCATGACAGATGGTAGGGTTTATCATATAAGACAAAATGCCATTCCATTGAAGTATTTTAAAGAATTGGAGCATGTATTATTCTTACTTCAAGTGGATGACAGAATAACAGAGACTGCTGCAAACTACTTAAAGGAACAGATTCAGAGACAGAAAAGACTTTATTCTGTTAAGTCTGACAGCAGATATGTTCCAAAGTACAGAAATCACAATGGTGATATTGTTGATATGAAGCCTAATACTGCACAGATCAGAACATATCTTGGTATTAAGGGGCTTGAATTCAATCTAGAGTCTAACAAAGCTTATGTCATAAGACTAGATCGGGAGTTGAGAAAAGCAAAGATTAATGATCTCAGAGCTGCAATATTTCAAACTGGTGAAGATACTGCAGAGCTTAAAGATGTCAAACGGAGAATGATTGATGAACTCAGATATGCTGAGAAATGTTTGTTGAAGAATTATCTCAGAACAACTCCTGACATCAGAGAGATCGGAAAATGATGAAGCCAAGTCGAAGATCTACAACTGCTTAAATTCTGATATTTATACAGGTTGAAGTTGTTATCAGAAGTTGAATTGGTAAAAACTTTAAGGACTGTAAGTTGTAGTTATCTTGTCTATTTCTCATGCATTTGTACTTAATGTTTTTGACATCATCAAATATCTGTTAAACTTGTATATTTTGTTAATTTACAAGTTGGGGGAGATTGTTAGATATATTTGATAATGTCATGGCTAATATGTTTTATGTTTAGATTTCAGATCTTATTTGAACAGAACAAATCAGTACTTAACTGATCAGTACTTATACTGGAAGTCAGAACTTAAGGTACTGGAAGTCAGAACTTAAGGGATATCAGTACTTATGTTATCAGGAGATAGATATCAGAACTTAAGTGCTGAAGGACGATCAGATAAGGACAGTAGCTGATTAAAGTTAAGAAGATCAAGATAAACATAAGAAGAGATATGCATGAAGAAGGAATTCCGTGAAGAATGGAATACTTGGAATAGAAGATATCTGATTGATATATTTTAGGAAGCAGAATTATATTCCATATCAATTAGCGAATATCTTGTAACTGTGTAGTATATAAACACAGAAATAGAGTTTACACTAGAGGTGTTATCATTATCGAGAATATTATTTATTATAACTCTAGAAGCTCTCGTGATATTTTGTTCATCACTGAGAGATAACAGTTCCAGATTGTAACAGAGTTTATTGTTTAAATAAAGTTTGTTTTCTGTTACATAAGTTCTTGAAGTTTGATTTGATTGTAATAAACACTGTATTCACCCCCTCTACAGTGAAAGTGTGACCTAACATTACTTTACTATACCTATTTTATCTTACTGCAGCATTTATAAAACTCTTGTGATAACATGTACCCTTTTTCCCTTAACTGTTTACATTCTGTAAAGAAGCGTGTAATTTACTTAGTTCAACGATTAAAAATGTTTTCAAAAAGAGATGTGTCTGTTTTACAAAAATCTTTTCATAAAAAGGATTTGATTTAAAGGCTAAATAAGTTGCTTGATTCTTTACAGAACATGCCTCCAAGAAGAAATACCCGTTCTACCAACCAAAATGAAGAAACCAACAACAACAACAACAACAACAATACCCAAGAAAACAATAATCAGAATGCCAATCCAGGTCCCATAGAACCAACTATAGCCCTGATTCTTCAGATCTTGGCCCAACAGATAGTCCACCTGACTCAATAATAACAGAGGCAGACTAATCCTTAGGTAACCTTTAAGACCTTTCAGGAAGTGAATCCACCAGAGTTTAAGGGTTATATAGATCCTATTGAGGCAAGGGTCTGGTTTAAGGAGATTGAGAAGGCATTTGCCTTAGACAAGGTGAGAGGGGAGAAGAAGAATGAGTTTGCGAGTTACTACCTGAAGAAAGAAGCCACCTACTGGTGGGAAACTGTTAAAATGTTGGAAGGTACAGATGATGTTACGTGGGATAGATTCAAGGAATTATTCTTGAAGAAGTATTTCCCTCAGTTTGTTCAGGATCAAATTGAATTGAAATTTCTAGAGCTTAAGTAGGGGAATATATTAGTGGCAGATTATGAAAATAAGTTTGAGGAATTGTCTAGGTTTGTGCCATCATATGTGGACACTGATAGGAAGAAGGCCAAGATGTTTCAGCAAGGACTTAAGTCATGGATCCGAGGGAAGGTGGCCATATTTGAATTGGATACGTATGCGAGAGTTGTGTAGAAATCCATGATTACGGAGACATAAAGTGAAATATCTCAGAAGGAAAAGGAGAATAAGAAGAGGAATTTTGAAGGGAACGAAGGACAGTTTCAAGTAGGGAAGTTTCCAAATTTCAATCAGAGGAAGGGCAAGTTCCATCCTGGAAGGAATTTCAACAGGCGGAATATAGGAAACGGAGGCCAAGGTAACCATCCAGCCACTAGAAACCAGCCAACCAAGCAGAGGCCAGCTATACCAGATTGCCAAGTCTGCGGGAAGAAGCATAGTGGAGTTTACAACAACTTAAATGTGGTCTGCCATAGATGCAACCAGAGGAGGCACTATTAAAGGGAGTGCCGTAATCAGCCAGCCAGGGTGCCAGTCAACAAGGATCAGCCTACCAGGAATCAGGCAGGCAAAGTTCCAGCAATTGGGTATACCTGTTTCAAGTGCGGAAAGCAAGGGCACATAGCCAGGGATTGCAAGGCACCAGTTCCAGTCAATAATACACTGCGAATCATGGGAGCTACTCCAACAGTGAATGAGCCTCCCAGAGCTAAGTTTATGACATGTCTGTGAAAGATGCTATCATGGACACTGATGTTGTAGCAGGTACGCTTACTGTGAATTCTTTATATGCTAAAGTGCTGGTAGATTCGGGAGCAACTCTATCATTTATTTCTCAAGATTTTGTTGATAAGTTGAATTGTCCAATTAAATGGTTAAATGAGATTATGACGCTAGAATTAGCAAATCAGGAGTGTGTATCAGTTAACAAAGTGTGTAAGAGCTATGAGATTGAGATTTCTGGTAATAAGTTTGATGCTGACTTGATACCATTTAAGTTAGGGGAGTTTGACGTTATCCTAGGAATGGACTGGCTATCTTAGCACGATGCTCAGATAGACTGTCGTAATAAGAAAGTAATCTTGAAGATGCTAGACGAGAAATTAGTGACGTTTAAAGGTCTGAGGCAAGCGAAGAAGTTCTTGACGATGATTCAAGCTAAGAAGTTACTACAACAAGGATGTGAGCACTTCATTGCGTACGTGATAGATAGAAGTCAGGAGCCAGCAAAACTGGAAGACATTCCAGTGGTAAATGAATTTCCAGACGTGTTTCCAGATGAATTATCAGGACTTCCTCCAGATATAGAAATTGAGTTTGCGATTGACTTAGCACCTGGAACGGAACCAGTGTCCAAGACCCCATTTGGTTAATTATTTAAATAATTAACTAAATTATTTTAATTTCAGAAATTATTTTCCTTATCATTCTAAAAATTAAAAATTTTATTTTATTAGTTATAATTTATTTTAGTTAATTAATTATTGATTTAAATAATTGATTAATTTATTTAATGAATTAATTTTATCTGTAAATAGTTAAATAAAAGTAAGTATTTATAATTAAGCTAAATAATTATTTAAAAATCATTTTGAGCTTTTAAAAATGATATAAAGGTATTAAAAATTCAATTATTATTATTAATTTAATTATTCTTATTTTATTAGTAATAAATAGACCGTTTCTCCGTTTAATACGAAATGAACGCGTCTACACTCAGAAAATATTTCACTTCTATAAAAATACTTTCGAGACATAAAATCTTTCGTTTCAGAAGGTCGCTTGATTTAGTAAACGTTTCTAAGTCGCATAACTATCGAAAAGTCGTATTTCTACTCAATTTCAATTTTAAACACATCGAGCTAAATGTTTTGACGAACTGAATCATATATTACATGAATTATATGAGACGTGCCTTATGTGTTTACGTGTTATATGAATTGTGGGTCCACGTGTCTTTTAAACTTTATATGATTAAATGTGATCCTTATATATTATTATCGGGTGGGTAGACGATAAGGGCCAGGGATGGACTGGACCCTGTGATTTATTAGGCCAAAATGGCCTGGGTACCTGATATGATGGTGTATTATGCAGATGGGCATGGATCCGTGCTATATTCAAACTGATCATCAGAGTATAATACATATGTTGGTTCTCGTGTTCAGTTTAATTTATTGTTGATCGCCATTAATGGCATTCTTTCTTTGAAAGTTTCATGATTACAAAACCGAACAAAAAGTTGATTCAGGAGATGAATCAGTAAATTTTTCGTTGTTCTTTTTCAAAGAAATCCGATCTATGATTGAAGGCTATTAGAAGCCGATACGTTTTATTCGCTCAATTATTTAAATGAATAAAAATGTTTATAAAACTATTGAAAAATTGTTTCCAGTGGATTCTTTTAAATACTGATACCTAGAAATCAAATTATGATATTTGTTGTGCATTGTTGACACACTCTTGCTTTGTTATTATCTTATCCTTTCAGCTTAGTGAGGATAACTATAGAGAGTTCCCAATAGATAGCAAAATGGAGAAACCCCAGCTTCAGAAGGTTGGACATGTCAGAATAAATAAGACGAGGGAGATGGTAAATAGGTAATAATATATGAGTTAGTTATAAAATTTAGATGTTTAGATTCTTATTTCATACCATAACCTGTAAACGATCCGGAATGGAGGGGTCATTTGTATATTTATTTAATATACGGGTTTATATTGTTTAATGATGTTTGGTAACACCCAATCCTGAACCCGAATTTTGGGGATGTTACAGAGAGAGAGAGAGCACGCAGCTTCTTATTTATGAGTGCTAGTATACATTCATCCTCTATTTGGTCATTCGTGTGGATAACTTCAAGGTGTAGATCATTTTGCGATGGGATATATGGTGATTGTTTAAAGCTTAAACCTGCATTACCGAAATTGTAAAGCTTCTTAAGATAAACATCTTAACTACGAATTAAATATTGTCTTTCGCATGGAGCATATGATGGGTTTAAATTTTTTTCTTAATTTTTTTGTATAGTTTTTAAACATTATTTTCGTTGCGTTATATGCCCCCGAAATCCAACAATTATGACAAAAAATACGTATCTACCATCACCACCACTACCACCACCAGAATCAATACATGCATACCATCATTATATATAACTAACCAAGTACAATCCGAAATCACCGTAAAAATCACAAAAGTCGACAAAAATTGAAAATAAGGCATGCGTCTTGAAATGAAACCAAGACAAAAAGATGACATAGAAGAAATAAATAATTTATCACAGAAGCACGCAATGGAGAAGAGTCAATTTAATCGATATAACATATATATGGGAGTGTGGGTGCGTGTATATATATATACGAATAAATAAGGAGAGATGGAAAGTTAGAAATTAGGAAGTAACAATCATATTTATTTTTTGCAAGTTTGCAAAAGAAAAATGTGTATATTATTTATATGTGTAAGATCTAAAATTAGTGTTGCAACTCACGAATTAATAGGTTAATATTGCAAGGCGATGGGGATAAATACCCATTTTTTTGTTGAAGTTAGTCAAAACACCCATTTTTAATTGAGGCGAAGAATTTTACTTATTCGGATACACATTCACGAATTAGGTATTCATGTTACCCATTCTTGATTTGGGTATTAAAAAAATTTCAATTTTTTGTACTTGATACATATTTATTATTCGGTTATCCCGCATATGATACTCATTTGCCAAATAAACATCCGGTATAAAATGGGATGCTTTATTGAAAAAAGTGTCTTTGAATCAATAAAATATCTCATAATTATTGTTTTTGTTAATTTTAATTTAAAATTTATTATTTATAATAATTTAAAAAATTGCATAATATATCTAAGAAATGATAATAATTAATAATTTTATTTGATTAATATAAAAATTTTACAATTTTATAATAAAAAATTTCATTTTTATAATTTGTGTACATAAATTTAAGTATTAATAGTAATATTAATGCAATTTATGCAAAGAAGAACTGGGTAATTTTGTATTTTAAATTTTAATATTATTTTAATGTAAGACTGTTAATAAAAAAGGGCGATGTTCGACGCATAACATGGATAAAATATTAGTAGTTTATAGTTTATAAATTATTGTTATTTTTTTATAGTTATTACAAACTAAACATAAATTTAATATTACATTAAATATATATATACATATATATTTAAAATTATTATTCTTAAAATTATTGTATAATTTTGAATTTGGTAAATATAGTTTATAGTTTATTAATTACTTATGGAATACCATATTTATGCATAATGTGTGGAATACAAATAAGATTAATTGATGATTGCACTTTTTCTCATATTGGTAAAATTTATCAACGTCAATGAAATTATGTTGAAGTTAATAAAAATCTTATTTTTGATTCACTATTATAAAAAAATACTATTTTTTTGATAAATTTAGCGATTCATCTTGTCTATGAAGTTAGACAACCATTTTTACGTGTATATATATTTTAAGTAAAATTTGGTATTAAATTATATTATTTGATTTATTTTCCTTGCACTACAAGAAATTTAATCTTTACCTACCAATTTTAATGGTAGGTATAAATAGGATATTTGTAAGTAAATAATATTGCCTACCAGTATTAAATTGGTAGACTATGATAGATAAAAGTTGGTAGAGAAAGAATATTTACCTACATATATATATATATATATTGGTAAGTAAATAATAATATGGACCCCACTTGATTCAATAGTCAGCATTGAGTCATCAACACACATGTCATTAACGTGCATGCACTTTGTTACACATGTCGCATCTAGAGGAGTCCACATGTCTCATGAACAGGGGGTCTGCTGATTTGGACAAAACACATATCATCTCCTTAATGGTCCACCTGTCACCATATGATTAGTTAACAAAAAGATTATCTTATAATTTTAAAAATGATCCAAATTGTAATTATATTTTATTATTTCAACGTATACTGGAAAACAAAATTTTATAATGGTATGTCAACAATTTCTTTTTTTGATATTCTAAAAAATAAAACATACAAACATCAAATTATTCTAATCAATTTATTTATACAATGATCAAAATACTGATAATCTCTATCGATCATTTGAATGGTTAATACTTGCAAGAAATGTTAAAGTTGTTAAGGCCTCTATTTGAAGTTGAGTTGTTGGAAGTATTGGGGTCGTGGCTTGAGATAGATTATCTGCACGCTCTCATTAGTAGTTGTTGATCACTATTACAGTTGACAGGCTGAGCTCTTTCAAGGTATTGTCATAGCTAGAGCACCATTAAGCCATCCATCAATGAAAGCAAGTATGCGAAATAATTAACCGCCTCCTAAAATATTTATGACAATGTTAGGAAGAATCGATAGCATGTTAAACATACATCTTAGCTTGATTTCTTAGGAAGTTGAATCATATGTTTTGCCATTTGATGCACACTTTTTTTCTGAAAAAAAGTAGTAGTCAGATGATAATATTTAACACAATACTTCAATTTAATATTAATATATCTCTACACAGTTGTATAGTAGTATGTGTTTTACCACGGTGCGTCAAAAAAAATCATACTCCTTGATTGAGTAATTTTATCAAACATGTGAGAGTTATTGCAAAAAATATATTGTACAAGCTAAACATCCAAAACATAAGCATATGAACCATTGAACATTACCTTCACAGATTTCGCACCCATTCGATATTACAAATTAAGTATATATGATTTCCTTGAAGAGGATTGGTCGTTAATATGTTTGCTAGAATTCTAGAACAGAGAAATACTAAATCTTCCCCCTCTGTAACAAAAATAATAAAAGTACACGATTGACGGTTTGTTTATATCTATATATTCCCAAAGCTGCATTTACGTGTAAAAGATAACTTGCTTTGAAATGGATACCTTTAGCTGTCACAGACTACGTGAATGCCGCAGTTTACGTGAAATGGGCTATTCAAAAATGTTACAATCTGTAAAGGGGGGACTTTCGCGCTGAAACTAAAAAATTTAGTTGAAATTCAAACTTTTACTTTTATTAAAAGATTGCTTCCCCGCTACTTCCTCAATTTAACCAATGTTTTATGAATTTTTAAAATCAAATTAATCTAATTTTGACTGATAATTAATAAATTTTTTTTGAAGGAGACTGATAATTAATAATTAATATTTAACATGAAAATTATAAAATTATATGATCGAAAAGTATATATAATTTACTACACAATCTATTTTTTTTATAAAAATAACAAATTACAGGAAAATTAATTCTAATATACTATTATAGATGAATTCAGTCTCTTACATCATAATGTAAAAGTAAAGGACAATTTTGTAATTTTATTTAAAACTATAATGAAAACTTTAATAAATAATTACATAAGTAACAATAGAATTGTCAAACTATTTTTCTGTAGGTAAATTATTAAATAAATAAATTATATTGCAAACATTTTATAAAATATTTAAAATGATAAGAATTGTAAATAGCTTTTAGTAAAAACTATAATCAACATAAATAGAAGAGAAAATAAAAACTTATGTTGAGTAATAGATACATGAACAGTAATTGACATATCAACTTGTTAAGAGAGAAGTGGAAAGCCCCGTTAGGTGGGCCAGCTACGTGGATAAATTTCAAAAGTGAATTATAATTTATAAAGGATTCTCTTTTAGATACCAAAAGTATTCTCACTTAATTATTGGTAGATAAAATGTAGGCTTTACCTGCTAATATATATTGGTAGCTAAATTATTAGTAGGTAAATATCTATTTTCTTGTAGTGTTGGTGTAGACACAAACAATACAATCATTGAAGTTGGTGAAGTGAGAATTATAAAATTTTCTAGGTAAATGAATATCAGTACTAAACACCTATTTGTTTAAATCGAAAGCCATCATATGGCCTAAATTCGTGCAAAACAAAAAACCACTCACGTACACATGGCAATCAAAAGTCTGTGTCGAAAGCTCTATCTTTCTCCAAATATTCGTATTTGTAGAATAGACCTCGGTAGTTGAACGATGATAATTAGTCGGAGAAAATTGATCCCTAATAACCGTAAAATTAGTATGAATGAGATAAAAAAAAACCTACTGACGCAATACAACCATAACCATGTCCACCAACATTATGCGGTGGTACGGGTTTCAATTAATTAGTTGGAGGATTCCACACATAAATATTATAATTCACATTATGCCAAACACAAAAAAACACCATTACACGAACCAACAAGTTTGCAAAATGAGTCATCGAATTAGAAATCATCTTTTAAGGAAGGAAGGAATGTTGAGTGAGTGACCAAAATTATGTCGGAGCATGTTGATTAATTTACCATCAGCACGATGTTTAGTATGATGGACAATAAAGTCGGATCAAGTATTGGTTTTGTAATAGAATAACGGAGATGAAAATCGATAAAAATATGGTTTAAAATTATGAATAACCATGACTTGGACACCGCTTTGAATCAGATAATTGACTTCACTGGAAGTTTGACTAGAATCACGATTAACATATCATTAGGAAACATAGTTGGTGTGGCTGAATATATTGATATTCTTTTAAGGTTTATCATGGATAGTGAAGTTATTAAAATTATTGTTGATTTTGATATTAGGCAAATTTGATGTTAACTACATAATATTTAATATAGAGTCTTGTTTAGTACAATATGATTTCAAAATATATTAAAAAAAACTTTGGAAAAAGGCCCTTATTATAAGAAATATCGTTTTACATGTGTTACGCACCGAAACTCCGACCTACAATTATCGATAGTCTTTATTATAAAATAAGTGAATAAGGATCCTCAAGTTAATCTCAGGATATTTTTCCTAAGATTATGAGAAAAATAATATAAAAAACTCAATCTTGACAGTTATTTACCTACCATCTTTTTGTTTTGAAATTTGGATTATGAATATTTACATTCGTAATAAAATACAACCAAATTAATGACGATCTTGGGAAATTTTTCTTAGGGCCTACTTCAGAATCCTTAAACTCATATTAAGATATATTTTATAATTTAAATTAGAGAATTTATAGAAAAAATATATGTTACCAATTTATTTTAAAAATACAGTGTCTCCTTTTTTTCTTTTGTTATTATAGTTTCTGTTAGATATATTTGATAATGTCATGGCTAATATAATTTATGTTTAGATTTCAGATCTTACTTAATAGGACAAATCAGTACTTAACTGTTGATCAGTACTTATACTGGAAGTCAGGACTTAAGGATATCAGTACTTATATTATCAGGAGATAATCATCAGAAGTTAGATATCAGAACTTAAGTGCTGAAGGACGATCAGATAAGGACAGTAGCTGATTAAAGGAAAGAAGATCAAGATAAACATAAGAAGAGATATGCATGAAGAAGGAGTTTTGTGAAGAATGGAATACTTGGAAGAAAAGATATCTGATTGATATATTTTAGGAAGCAGAATTATATTCCATATCAATTAGCGATTATCTTGTAACTGTGTAGTATATAAACACAGACATAGGGTTTACACTATAAGTGTTATCATATTCGAGAAGATTATTCATTGTAACCCTAGCAGCTCTCGTGATATTTGTTCATCACTGAGAGGTAACAGTTCCATACTGTAACAGAGTTTATTGTTTCAATAAAGTTTATTTTCTGTTACTTAAGATTTTAAAGTTCGATTTGATTGTATTATACACTGTATTCACCCCCTCTACAGTGTGTGTGACCTAACAAGTGGTATCAGAGCCTATCTGTTAACACACATACAGTTAAAGATCCAAACACAATCATGTCTGACACAGAAACTCCAACTAAGCCTACCAAAACTGAGGAACCACCAAAAACACAAATTCAGAGTCGGTATGAGACTATCAGAGTTCCCATACTGAGACCATCTGAATATCCCATATGGAAGGTGAGAATGACCATGTTCCTGGAAGCAACAGATCCAGAATACCTTGATAGAATCAAGGAAGGACCTCACAAACCAACCAAGCTTGCTGTTTCAGTTGCAGGTGAAGCAGCAAAGACTGTACCAAAGGAAAAGAGTGATTATACTGCTGAAGATATAGCATCAATTGCTAAGGATGCTAAGGTACGACACTTACTGCATAGTGCCATTGATAATGTAATGTCAAATAGGGTAATCAACTGCAAGACTGCTAAGGAGATATGGGATGCTCTGGAAACAAGATGTCAGGGAACTGACACAATTAAGAAGAACAGGAAGACAATACTCACTCAAGAGTATGAACACTTTGACTCAAAGACTAATGAGTCATTGAATGATCTATATGATAGATTTGTCAAACTTTTGAATGATTTGTCATTGGTTGATAAAGAGTATGATCTTGAAGATTCAAACCTTAAATTCCTGTTAGCTCTTCCTGAATGTTGGGATTTGAAGGCAACAACAATAAGAGACAACTACAATCTTGATGAAACAACTCTTGATGAAATCTATGGAATGCTCAAGACTCATGAACTTGAGATGGAACAAAGAAACAAGAGGAAAAGAGGAAAGTCAAGGACAGTTGCTCTTAAGGCTGAAAAAGAATCCCCCAAAGAAACTTCCTCAAGGAAAGACAAGCATAAAGCTCTTTTCATAAAGTCTGATATTGAGTCATCAAGTTCTGAAAGTGATGATGACTCGGATTCTGAAAGCTTGCCTGAGACTGATGCTGATGAGGAGATAATGAAGCTGTGTGCTCTTATGGTGAAAGGAATCACAAAGATTGCATACAGGAAGTTCAGGAAGGGAAAGAAGTTTTCCAGGAAAGGCATAAGTTCTGATAAGAAGAATTTCAGAAGATCTGAAGGCAAAGGAGGAAAATCTGACAGAGGAGATTATACCAATGTTAAATGCTATAACTGTGGTGAGAAAGGCCACATATCTCCTGATTGCAAGAAGGTAAAGGGTGACAAAGGCAAGGCTCTTGTCACAAAGCAGAAAAGCTGGACAGACACCTCAGACTCTGAAAGTGAGGAGAACTATGCATTGATGGCAAATGCTGATAAAGAAAGTGCTGAGAGCAGTTCTGAAGCTGCTGAAACAAAGGTACCTCAGACTACTTATGCTTTTCATACTGATGATATTAATGAGTTGAGAAGATATCTTAAAACCATGTTTGTTAGTTATAGAGATCAAACTTTAACATGTGAAAGATTAACTTCTGAAAATCTTGCTTTTAAGAAAAGAAATGATTTCTTAGAAAAAGAGTTAGTCATATTTCATCAAACTCAGAAGGATAGAGATGATGCTTTATATGTTAGGGATGAAGTGCTAAAAATGAATGAATCTCTAAAAACTGAGTTAGAAAAGGAAAGATAGATTATCAGGACTTGGACTAATTCTGGCAAAACAACTCAAAATTTGCTAAGTAGTGGAAACTGGAAAGAGGGCTTAGGTTATGGAGAGGTTAAGAATGATAAAGGAACTGAAGAAATTAAGCCTGTTGTTAAGCAAAAGCCAAAGTTAAAACCTGTTAAGTTTGTAACTGTAAAGTCTGAAAATGAGAAATCAGAAGTTAAAGAGGAATTAACTTCTGACAAACTAAAACAGGAAAAGACAGCTGAAGTAAACATAGGCTTAATGACAAAGAAGCAGCTTAAGCATAAGCTGAAAGATGTTAAGAATGCAAACAAGGTAAAATCACCTAGGAAAAATAGGAATGGAAAGGAAGGTGTGAATAAAAGCAATGATTATAAACCTGTTCCTGATGCTCCTAGGAAAACATGTCATAACTGTGGAAGTTCTAATCATCTGGCTTCTTTTTGCAGGAAGAATAAGAATATTAACTCCTTACCTTCAAAATCAGGAGTTAAGAGTCAGTCTGTTAGATACAAACCACAAAATCCTTGTTTTCGTTGTGGTAGTTTATGGCATTCCATTTATACTTGTAAGGAATATCATAGTTTGTACTATGATTATTATCAAATAAAACCTTCTTTGAAGAAAGTTTCCATTGTTCCTTCTAGTGTAAATTCTGATTCAAAGTCTGATAATGTAAGTTCTGACAAGAAAAATGTTAACATAAACTCTGATGCTAAATCCGCTGCAAATGTTAACAAACTTAATAAGACCAAAGGATCCAAGCAAGTCTGGGTCCTTAAAACTAATAATTAGTGGTCTTTGTGATTGCAGGGCAACAGGAAAAATATTCTAGTTCTGGACAGTGGATGTTCAGGACATATGACTGGAAATAAGGCCCTGCTATCAGACTTTGTGGAGAAAGCTGGCCCAAGTGTTTCCTATGGAGATGGCAACATTGGAAAAATATTGGGATATGGCAATATAAATCTTGGGAATATCATAATTAAAAATGTAGCTCTGGTCTCAGGACTTAAACATAATCTGCTGAGTATAAGTCAAATCTGTGACAGAGGTTATCATGTTGATTTCTTTGAAGAACACTGTGAAATTGTGAGTAAATCTAAAGGCAAAGTTGTTCTGAAAGGATACAGGCGTGGTAACATTTATGAAGCTAAGCTTTCAACAAGTACTGATGGTTCTGCAATTTGTCTGATGAGTAGAACATCAATTGAAGAAAGCTAGAATTGGCACAAGAAACTCTCTCATTTAAATTTTAACAATATAAATGAACTGGTCAAGAAAGATATTGTGAGAGGACTACCAAAGTCAGTATTTGCTCCTAATGGCCTTTGTGATTCCTGTCAGAAGGCCAAACAAAGAAAATCTTCATTCAAGAGCAAGACTGAATCATCAATTCTTGAGCCTTATCATCTACTACATGTTGATCTATTTGGTCCAGTGAATGTCATGTCTATTGCAAAGAAGAAATATGCGTTGGTCATAGTGGATGAGTTCACCAAATACACATGGGTGTATAAGCACACAAAAAGTGAAACTGCATCTATCTTGATTGATCATGTCAAACATCTGGATAAATTGGTCAAAGATTCTGTGAAAATCTTAAGGAGTGATAATGGCACTGAGTTCAAGAATTTGATGATGGAAGAGTTCTGCAAAAACCATGGAATAAAGCAGGAATTTTCTGCTCCTGGAACTCCACGGCAAAATGGAGTTGTTGAAAGGAAGAATAGAACTCTCATTGAAGCTGCACGTACAATGCTTGAAGAAGCAAAGCTTCCAACCTATTTCTGGGCTGAAGCTATGCAGACTGCTTGTTTTACTCAAAATGCAACACTCATTAACAGGCATGGAAAAACACCATATGAGATGGTGAAGAAAAAGAAGCCAAATCTGAAGTACTTTCATGTATTTGGATGCAAGTGTTTTGTTCTCAGGACTCATCCTGAACAGCTATTCAAGTTTGATCTAAAAGCTGATGAAGGAATCTTTGTTGGATATCCACTTTCCACAAAAGCCTTCAGAGTCTATAATTTGAGAACAAAAGTGGTCATGGAATCTATCAATGTCTCTTTTGATGACAAGAAGATTACTGGTCTTGAAGATTTCATTGATCATGATAAGCTGAGATTTGAAAATGAAGACTCAAATCCTGATACTGTAAACTCTGATGGATTAAACTATGATGTTATTGAAACTGTGATGACGACGTCAAAGGAAGATGCACCAATGCAGGGGGAGCATACTCAAGATCCTACCACATCTCAAGAAACATCAGAACATACATCTGGCTCTTCAAGTTCTGATTCATCAAGTTCTGATAAGTCAAGTTCTGATAGTGCTGAAAATCTAAATTCTGAAGAATCCAACTCAGAGAGCATAGTTTCAGGGGGAGCATCAGAAAATGAAAATGAAGACAGTATGGATCATGGGGGAGCATCCAGTTCTAGAGAAAACCTTCCATCTGCAAGGAAGTTGACAAAGTCCCATACACCTGATTTGATAATTGGAAATCCTGATGCAGGTGTCAGAACTAGAACAGGTATTTCAAATGAATGTCTTTACAATTCTTTTCTCTCTCAGACTGAGCCAAAGAAAGTGGAAGAAGCTCTTCAAGATGCTGATTGGGTGCAAGCAATGCAGGAAGAGTTAAATGAATTTGAAAGAAACAAAGACTGGACCCTAGTGCCAAGACCAAAGAATAGATCTGTTGTTGGTACAAAGTGGGTATTCAGAAATAAAACTGACAGTGATGGCATAATTACAAGGAATAAGGCAAGGCTGGTTGCAAAAGGATATTCTCAACAGGAGGGAATTGACTATGATGAAACATTTGCACCAGTTGCTAGGTTAGAAGCCATATGGATATTTTTGGCTTATGCTGCTCACAAAAAGTTTACTGTCTTTCAAATGGATGTGAAAAGTGCTTTTCTCAATGGAGAATTGGAGGAGGAAGTATATGTTGAACAACCTCCAGGCTTTGTAGATTCCAAACATCCAGATTATGTCTACAGGCTTGATAAAGCACTTTATGGACTTAAGCAAGCTCCTAGAGCATGGTATGAGACTTTAGCTCAGTTTCTTCTGGAAAGTGGATTCAACAGAGGAACAATAGACAAAACACTGTTCTACCTCAACCATGGAAAGGACTTACTTCTCGTCCAGATTTATGTTGATGATATCATTTTTGGGTCTACAAATGACAGACTTTGCAAGAAGTTTGCCAAACTGATGCAGTCAAGATATCATATGAGTATGATGGGGGAACTTAGCTATTTTCAGGGCCTTCAAGTCCAGCATAATGAAGAAGGCACTTTTATTTGTCAAACTAAGTACACCAGAAACTTGCTAAAGAAATTCGGAATGCAAGATTGTTCAAGTGCATCCACTCCCATGGCCACTGCAACAAAACTGGATAAGGATACTGGTAAATCAGTAGATATTACTGATTACAGAGGTATGATTGGCTCTCTACTCTATCTAACTGCTAGTAGACCTGATATCATGTATGCTACTTGTCTTTGTGCAAGATTTCAAGCAGATCCAAGAGAACCTCACTTAACAGCTGTGAAAAGAATTTTTAAGTATCTTAAAGGAACAGCTGATCTGGGATTGTGGTATCCTAGAGAATCAGATTTTAAACTAATAGGTTACTCAGATGCAGATTTTACAGGTTGCAAAATTGACAGGAAAAGCACAAGTGGAAGCTGCCAATTTCTTGGAGGCAGATTGGTTTCTTGGTTCAGCAAGAAACAAAAGTCAATTTCCACATCAACTGCAGAAGCAGAGTATATTGCTGCAGAAAGCTGTTGTGCACAGATTCTTTGGATGAAGAATCATTTACTGGATTATGGGTTAACATATTTCAAAATCCCTATTTACTGTGATAATCAAAGTGCTATTGCTATGACAGATAATCCAGTTCAACACTCTATGACAAAGCACATCAGCATCAGGTACCACTTCATAAGGGAACATGTGGATGAAGGTACAGTGGAATTGCACTTTGTTCCAACAGATCAACCACTAGCAGATATCTTCACCAAACCACTGGGTGAAGCCACTTTTACAAGATTGGTAAATGAACTTGGAATGGTTTCAGGTTCTTTTTCTAAATCTGTCTAGTTTTGTTCTGTTTCATTAGACTTTATGATCAGTATTTACAGAATGTAATCTCTTTGTGTATTCTGTGATTAATTGAAATATGCGTTCAAGTACTGATTGTTGTCTGATATATGTTTCTAAACTCTGATAAGTGATATGTCTGTTTAAATAACTATTCAATCCTATGAGGATAAATGTGCTAGATACTGACCTAGTAGTCTTCAATAAACAAATGATCCCATGTAAGAAGTAATTATTTCTGTGGAAATCTTATGACACAAGCAAATTCTGATAATTGAGCTTAGTTGAGTTTACTTTGTTTATCTTATTACTAAGTCACAAATTAAAATAATGCTACTCATCTGTTAAGTTTTGATACTAGTAAATCTGCTGAATGTATTAAGTGCTGATAAACCTCAATTATCAAAAAAAAAAGCAACAAGATCAAAGAATAAAATCAGGTACTCCTTTGAGATCTAGAGTAAAAATGTGGAAGGGACGACCCAAGTGCATTGCTGGTATTAAGTAAATATGCATTAGAAAAGCAAAATATTTTCTTGGTGACTTTTCACACTCTATGATTACTGGAGAAATACTCTGATAATAGCATAAATTCTGATAAGCAATCGTGACTCACTTACACTGAGAAGCCACTGTAAAATAGAATTTAAAAAGATGCATAAAATTAGCACAAAACAGTTGAGGTGGACTCAAGCATGAACTCATTCGTCAGTAGGTTTCAGGATAATGACAGCTCTTTAGCAAAATTTTAGTTATGCCTTATTTCTAAGATGTACTGAAATGAATCAGACTTTACTTCTTGTCTGAAATTTAGCTTAATGCACACACTAATCACTCCATCTGAATGATGAAAATTACTGAGGTGGTCTATGTTGTTTTAGATAAATAGTCATTGTGTCATTTTGCACTAACTCTGAGGACAAGTTCTAGTGGCATATTCTGACGATTAAGTTCTGAAGAGTATAACTCAGAACTTGTATGAGGATTTACTCAGATAGGCATTCCTTTTTCGAGTTAAGAAATTATGTTCTGATGACTGTTAAGCTCTGATATAAGTCTAAGTTCTGATATTACAGTCTAATTCTTTACTTGACTTATCTGTGGATAAAATTTGATAACAGTCTCGGTTCAAACTAGAATATGTTGAAGTGGAAGATTAATAGTCACTATGGTTAGGGTTAATGGTATTCGTACTTGAACAGTCCACTTTTACTTGTTTCTTGTGCGCATTCAACCATGTTTTCTCCTTCCAATGAATGTTATTCTTTTTCCAAGTCTGGGGAGACGAGGTAGAATTAATTCTACCTGTCAGCATTAAATACTTTTACGTCTCCTGGCATTCTCTTGCGTATATAAGCAGCCACTTCACATCAGCCTTCCCATCAAATTCTTTCTCACAAACTTACCTTCATACTTTTTCTTTCAAAAACACAATGGTCAGATACAACATGTTTTTGAACTACCAAAACTTCAATATGGAGCTAAGCTGTGCCGACTGGCAGCAGGAATGGCACGTCACGGCCATTCCTGAGGAGATATGGGACTCTGTCCCACAGGAGGTACTGACCCACCTTCTGTTCTTCTATATGGATTACCATCGCCATCTGGAGCGATTGGAGGAGGAAAGGCTGGAAGCTCTCCGCCAGCAAGAGCGAATCATCCGACTCGCCATTCTGTTTGTCGAGAGTAGGAAGAAGAAATGATTTAATCCCGTCTTCTTCCTATTTTTCTTCATCATCAGCCTTGCCCTGCTTCTTGAGCTAGGACTAAGGCTGTTGATGTTAGGTTTAGTGGCTTAGGAAAATCTTGTATAAGTACTGATGTAATTTCAATTTCATGAATGTATTCTCTTGATATATTAATGAAATTTGTTTTTGTTTCAAGATTTTGTCTCTAAGTTATTTTGTAATGCATTGATAAATCCTGATAATTATTCATATTCTGAAGACCATATAAATTCTGTTTTAATTTAAGTTCTGATTTTCCTTTATCAGTACTTACTCATATAATTTATCTTGGTCACTTTAACTTGATTTCTTTTCAGAATGTTAATGTTGCAGTGAAAATTAATTAAATCAGTGGGAACAGTTTCAATTTTGAATTACAATTGTTTCACCTTGATTAATGGAATATCTGGGCAACCGTATTTATCTCAATTTTTCACATGGCACCTAAGGATTTAATCATTGATGGAGCTAAGTTTGTTCCAAACAACTATGCTGCAATTCTTGATCATGCTGAAGCTCCATCTGAATTGCATTTTATGCAAGATCTTCGTGCACACAGTAAGATTGGGTATGCATTAACTCAGCCTTCAGTCTTTTCGAGCCAACAAGTTCTGACGTTTTGGCGGACTGGGCACTTTGATGATGGTGGTAGACATGGCACTCCTAGTATTGTTTTCGAAGTGGGTGATTCTTCTTATGCAGTTACTCCTGGTACAATACGCAAGGCTCTACATCTCCCAGAAGGTTGCACCTTTTCAATTCCAGAAGAATCAGCTCTTCAGGAGTTAATGGCAAATTTGGGGTATAAAAAGAGTTTGGCAAAACTTGGGCAGTTGAAACGGGCTCATATCAGACAAGAATGGAGCTTCTTCTTCGACTGCATCACTAAAGCTTTTGGGAACAAATGTTCGAATTTTGATGTTATCCCAATTCTGAGTCAGCACATCGGGTATGCTATTATACATCAAACTCATTTTGATTTTGCAACTGGTATAATTGGTTTTATTGGGGATAGGATGACAGAGGATAGGAATGTTGTCTATTTTGCTAGATTCTGTCAACTTATTTATACTTTTTGTACTGATGAACCTCAATTAATCAGTTCCTCAACCCCACCTTTTAAAGTTGCAAAACGCTACTTTAATGACCTGGTAAATGCTGACACTAAGAAATCAGTGGTTAGACCATTACAGATTCCTCAGTCTATAAAACAGATCCTAGTAAATGCTGATCCTGATACTTATAGATCTGTTTACTCTGATGTCCAACCAACAACAAACACTCAAAAACCATCATCCTCAGCACCTACCACTCATTCTACTCAACCTACCCTCAAGAAATATCTCAAATCCTATCTCTCCACTTCACAGACTGATCAACCCTCATCCTCAACACCTACTGTGAAGCCTTCATCCTCCAAGCCAAAGAGGACAAAGACTGTTCCTCAAACACCTCAAAAGAGAAGGAGGATTGCCTTGAGAGATGAATCTGATACTGAGGACCAGGTTCCCTCTTCAGAACCTGTTGTAGGTGAAGCTGAGGAAGAGACTTCTCAGAAGGATTCTGGAATTGGGGGATCTAGGCTTCTCAAAAGGCTTAGAAGAATGACAGTTCCTGAAACTCCCAAGGAATCCAAATCAACAACGAGATACAAGAAACAGAGGGCAAAAAGGCCAGTTTCAGATGATGAAGAGGAAGCAGCTAAGGAAGGGGATCAGGAATCTCTGATCTCACAAGACAAGGAATTTGCTCCAGTCACTTCTTCTCCATCAACTCCATCTAAGAAAGCTGTTTCTGAAAAGGCTAACACACCTTCTGTGTCTCCTGTTCATCCAGGCACAAGTGTTGATATTGATGTTCAAAACTTGGTTGTACCTGAAGTAATTCTCTTAGAAGCTCCAACAACAACTAATCCTTCCACAACACATGTTAATGATGCTGTTCAAACTCCAGAGTTATCTACAACACCTTCTCTGCATCAAGATGCTGATGATCAGATTTTAGGTGAGCATCAGGATATGGTTGTTGATCAGAACCTAGAACCAGATCAGCAATTAGAGGATGCTGAAGCCTCCATTGCTACTCACACTGTTATTTTATCAAAGGATACTGATTCTGTAAGTTCTGATGCTGCAAATGCTGGAGATACTGGTGATGTTGCTCCAACTACAGATGCTGATGCAGCAGGTCCTTCAGGACATGCTCCTCAACAGACTATTCTAAAGTCTGGACTGGTTAAGAAGTTTGTTACCAGAGAAGCACCAGTACCTTGGAGTGAAACTCCTGCAGGACAGGAGTGGACTAAGGAATGGAACTCAGTTTCATGTGTTCCAACTGAAAAGCATCTTGCTGAGCACTTGACTAAAGCTGATGAAATGTTAAATTCTGATGATTTCAAAACCCAGCTTAGAGTCACTGCATTGAGTACTAAACATCTACAAGGTCTTCACTCAACTACTCATGCAGAGCTACACAAGATTCAGGAAGAATTTATCAAACAGGAACAAGTTTGGAAAATTGATAAGAAAAAGTTCTTCCAACCTACCTTTGACAGGATTGCTTATATAGAGAAGACTCAAGATCATCAACAAGCTCAGATTGATGATATTCTGAAAAATCAAGCTTCTCAGCAATCACAACTGACTGAAATCCAATCCTCAGTGGAATTGCTTATCTCTCTTCTACTACCTGCTGATGCCAAAAAGGGGGAGAAAGTAATTAAGTCCAAATGCAAGACTGACAAGACACTGACAGGGAAGGATGATGAAAAAGATGATCAAGGAAACCCTGGAATGGGTAGAGGTCATAGTCAAGGTAGAAGATTCACATCAAGAAAAGCTGAAATCACAAGTCACAGGACAAGTTCTGATACTAGGAAAATAATAAGTTTTGCTGCTGGTAAAAGGATAAGTTCTGATGAACTTTTAGATCTTGATGAGGAAATGTCAAGACAGTTATTTCTTCAGGAAAATCCAGGAATGGACTTGGAAAGTTTAAAGGAAGAAGAAGCCAGACTTAAATCAGAGAAAGTCACATCTAAATCTGAAGCTTCTGGTAAAAAGCCACTTCCAAAACTCAAAGGCATTGTGATCAAAGAAAGAACACATATTGAAGCAACATTGGCTAGATCACAACCGCAGATAGATCCAAGATCCAAGGGTAAAGAAAAGGTTGGTGAACCTATCAAGGTTTATGTGCCTCCTGAGGATGAAGAAATTACTGATGAAAAGTATAATCTTGCTCTGACTTCAAGAAAAGTTCTTAAAACAACCTCTGACATGGCTCAAGTTGTTCATAGTCAAGAAATTGTAAGTTCTGATATTCAGAAGAAGCAAGTAACCTCTGACATAGCTCAAGTTAACTTGATATCAGAAGATAGACCAAAGACCTCTTACCAGGATTCACTAAAGCAAAACAGACTCAACCTTTGAAGACTACTGCAAGTGGTTTTGAAGCAAAAGTAGTTACTGGAAAGGAAACAAGAGATAAAACTGGATTGGGAATTGCTGATGAAAGAAGAATACATAACACTACCAATGATCCAACTTCCTTGAGTGAACCAGGTATTGGAGCAACTCCTGAGAGATTGAATCAACTGGAATCTGTACAGATGGTTTACCATACCTACTTGAAAGAATACATCTTGTTTTATGACAGATGGTAGGGTTTATCATATAAGACAAAATGCCACTCCATTGAAGTATTTTGAAGAATTAGAGCATGTACTATTCTTACTTCAAGTGGATGACAGAATAACAGGAACTGCTGCAAACTATTTGAAAGAACAGATTCAGAGACAGAAAAGGCTTTATTCTGTTAAGTCTGACAGCACATATGTTCCAAAGTACAGAGATCACAATGGTGATATAGTTGAAATGAAGCCCAACACTGCTAAGATTATAACTACCTTTCTGGGGTACAGGGCTGTTGAATTCAATCTTGAGTCTGATAAAACTTATTTGATCAGACTGGATCAGGATATAAGAAAATCAAAGATCAATGATCTCAGAGCTGCAATCTTTCAAATTGGTAAAGATACTGCAGAGCTTAAAGATTCCAAAAGGAGAATGATTGATGAACTTAGATATGCTGAGAGATGTTTGTTGAAGAATTATCTCAGAACAACTCCTGACATCAGAGAGATCAGATGATGAAGCCAAGTTGAAGATCTACAACTGCTTAAATTCTGATATTTGTACAGACTAAAGTTGTTATCAGAAGTTGAATATTGCTAAAGCTTCAAGGACTGTAAGTTGTAGTTATCTAGTCTAATTCTCATGCATTTGTACTTAATGTTTTTGACATCATCAAATATCTGTTAAACTTGTATATTATGCTAATTTACAAGTTGGGGGAGATTGTTAGATATATTTGATAATGTCATGGCTAATATAATTTATGTTTAGATTTCAGATTTTACTTAACAGGACAAATCAGTACTTAACCGTTGATCAGTACTTATACTGGAAGTCAGGACTTAAGGATATCAGTACTTATATTATCAGGAGATAATCATCAGAAGTTAGATATCAAAACTTAAGTGCTGAAGGACGATCATATAAGGACAGTAGCTGATTAAAGGAAAGAAGATCAAGATAAACATAAGAAGAGATATGCATGAAGAAGGAGTTCCGTGAAGAATGGAATACTTGGAAGAAAAGATATCTGATTGATATATTTTAGGAAGCAGAATTATATTCCATATCAATTAGCGATTATCTTGTAACTGTATAGTATATAAACACAGACATAGGGTTTACACTATAAGTGTTATCATATTCGAGAAGATTATTCATTGTAACCCTAGCAGCTCTCGTGATATTTGTTCATCACTGAGAGGTAACAGTTCCATACTGTAACAGAGTTTATTGTTTCAATAAAGTTTGTTTTCTGTTACTTAAGATTTTAAAGTTCGATTTGATTGTATTATACACTGTATTCACCCCCTCTACAGTGTGTGTGACCTAACAGTTTCTTCATATTATTTTTTCAATAATATGATGCCAAAAATGTACTTTTGTAATTAATTTTTAAAACTACCATATTTTTGGAAAAAGAGATGTTAAAAAAGGAATGATTTTATATAAAAAACTCAAAATTACCCATTTCGCCATTGTATAAATTGCATAATATTATTTGTATTATTTAAAATTTGGTACGCAAATTACGAAAATAAATTAATGTATTATAAGATTGTAGAATCTAATGTTTATCAGGTAAATTACTTATTATTATTATTTGTTAGATAAATTGCGTAATATTGGCCTATTTATTATATAGATAATCGATTAAAAAACTTCAGAAGAGCGCATTTTTTAAAATAATCTCAACCACTCATTCTTAATATTACTTTTAGGTTGTACCACTAATTTTAGATCTTACACATATAAATAATATTCATATTTTTTTTTTCTATTGATCTTCATCTCTTTGACGAACTCGTGAAAACTAAATTTAATTGTTACTTCTTCATTTTCTGTTTTTTACTCTATACCCATTTTTCATATGTATTTTTTTACCGATTACATCGATTCTTTACCAATGCATGTCTCTCTGAACTTTTTTTTTGTTTCTTCCAAGTTATCTTTTCGGTCTTTGTTTTCAATTCCACACACATAATTTATTTCAATTTTTATCGACTTTTGTGATTTTCATGGGGATTTCGGCTTGTGTTTGATTTATTATATATATATATATATTGATGGTTTGTAAATATTGATGTTAATATTGATCATGATGGTGGAGATGTAGCGATAAGTGGTAGCAAATGACAATACAAGTTTTGTTGTAGTTCGATCCCGGGGATTCTATTGTGTATTTGGTGATCCTAATCGGATCTGATTTATATTTAGAAAAATAAAGCTATTCTAACTTTAAATATAAGAAGAGTAAAGGAGATCTTATTCAAAACTTTGGTAATTGACGACAAATATAAGAAAGAAAGCTAGATCTTGAAATAAATAAATGATAGTCGTTAAATAAAAAAAGAACATTTTATATTTTCATGATTTTAACAAAAAAAACAGGCATTGAAAGTAAAATAGATAACTAAATGTTAAATTCGTAAATGTCTCTTCTCTTCAAATTTGTGGATAATTTTAATTGGATAGTACATTTTAAACCATCACTAAATAAAAGATAATTTTGTGAGTTTTGCGTGAGTTGTAAATTCGTCAAAATTTAATTTTAAAACTCAAGATAGAACCAAAATAAACTCAAACGAAAACCGATAAAAAAATTCTGATGGAAAAAATTCTTCTTTTTATTTGTTTCTAACTCCAGTTTGATAACTTTTTTGTTTAACTATCTTAAGAGTTGTTAGATCTTAAAATAAATAGATGATAATTTTTTTGCTAAGTAAGTATTTTATAAACAGACGAACAGAATTAGTACAATTCTAGGGGCATACCCCGCGAGCAAAAAAGAGGCAAATAACCCGCAGAAAGGACTGAAACAGCAGAACCTTATCTCAGAACAGGAAACTAAAATTAAATTTTAATACAAAAAAGAGATGAAGTTATTGTTGTTAGAAGTCTGCCGCATAAACCTTTGACCAGTGAAGATTCTTTCTCTCACCATCTGTTTAACCGAGTAAAGAACTTGTTGGGCTAAGCGTTTGTGGCCGGGATTATGCATGCGTGAATTATGTTCTTTCAAAACTAGATGACCAACAACTGAAAAAAACAGGTAGTCAAGCTGCTCTTGGGTCTTTGTGATTTTGTTATTGAATAACACTCCTTGTAAGTAGGAGTTCCAATCACATGATAGGCCAAATATTGCCATATCAAATACCGGAGCAATGTAAGAACATGAAGTGAAAAGGTGCTCAACCATTTCTATCATATCACAGTTGCACATAATACAATTTGCATGTTTACTCTAAAATAAAGGAATATTTACATTTTCATGATACAAACAAAAGTTAGTAGGTTTTGTATATATGAACAAATACTTAATTCAAAATTCATAACTTTCTTTTCACTTCCGTTTCTAAATAAGGTTAGTTGTGTAATATTTTTTAAACAATCATTTAATTAAATATTATTTTGTAAGATTTGTGTGCGCTGTAAATTCGTCAAAATCTAATTTATTGAACTCATCAGATAGCCAAAATAAAAAAAAATGAAACCCGACTAACAAAGAGTGATAGGAATATTTGTAATTTTAGTTGTATGCTACTTTTTAAAATCATCACTTCACATATATTATTTCATGAGTTTCGCGTGTGTTGTAAAATCATCAAAGCCTGATTTTTAGAATCCATGTTGAAACAAAAAACGACTTCGGTTAAAAAATTGCTAATTAAATTTATTTTTTAATTTATTTCAACACAAATTTCATTATTTTTTGATCAACTCTTTCGAAGGACCGTTAAATTTTGAAATTAATAGATGATAATTGTTCGATCTAAAATAGAATTCTAGATTTTCATAACTTAAACAAAATATAAGTAGGTATTATAAATAACAACTGAATACTTAATTCAAAATTCTTACATGATTTTCTCTATAATTTTGGGATAACTTTAATTGGTTAATAATTTTTAAACCATCACAATATAAAAAGATAATTATGTGAGATTCGTGTGGGCTGTAAATTCGTCAAAATCTTATTTTTAGAATTTAAGATAGAGAAGAAATAAAATTAAATATTAATAACTTATTGTTAAAAAGTATATGTAAATTACTTATTTCTCGTTATTATGAGCTTCATTTCAATACGTTGTACTCCAAATTTCGCAATATTGTATTAGTTTTGAATTCACGTGACTTTGATTATCTTTTATCGGGTTACCGGCACTTTTCTTTTTTAAATTTTCCTGGATAAGATTCATTACTCAATCTAAAATATGAAAGTAATGAACTATAATGAGGTTTCATCACGGGACATCTTGATTCTGCGAACGAGGTGATATCCAAAGTTCACGATCCAATAAAATATTATCTTAACAACCTTGTACTGTTTAGTTTGAAATTCACAAACTTTGAAAGTAAATATTTGTTACTTAAATTTGATTTCATATAATAGATGAGAAAAAGGCAATCTTAATGTAATTTAAATTAGTCAACCCAATAAGAAATTAAATAAATATATAAGTTTTGCTTTGAACAAATTATTAATGGTGGAAATGAGTTTGAAAAAAGAATGACCGTTAAAAGACAATTTACCCCTATCTTTCCAAGAACATTAAATTATTTGAGAAAAATATACATTATATAAAAATTCCAGATATTTAATATTAAAAATGATACTTTATGAATATCAATATTCCAAATAATATGATAGACAAACTGTAGATACAAGTAGACGCGACAAAATGAGTCCGTATACAAAGAACCCAACCGAAATTCATGGAACCGAGATCCGATCCGAGATTCGGATCCGATAATTATCCGAAAAATAAATTAAACCAGTCCGAAAATTACCCGAACCAAAAATTTAATCGAAAATGATTCAACATACTAGAGCCGATTATAAATTGGAACCGAACAAAATTGAATCATATATTATCCAAACCGAATATGATCTGAAATAAGCAAAATTCATACCTAAAAGTATTTTATTTTCGTGATAATATTATTATTTAATCATAATATTCTGTAAAAGTAAATTCTATTATATTAAAAGTAGTAAATTTAATTAATTTTTTTAAGTCTCAAAAAATGAAAAAAATAATAAAGTTATGATCCGAAAATATCCGAACTTAATTTAATCTGAACCGATTTTTTCTGATTTTTATTTGAATTTCATCCGCTTTTAATCCGAATTAGATCTGAACCGAATCATATCTGATCCGAATGGCCTTCAATTATATCATAATCCAAAAGTGGAATTGATCCAAAATTAATCCGATTTGAAATAAATTTAATTATTCAATTTTCCAGGTCTACGTACAAGTATTGCGCTTTTATTTTAAAAAACTATGCGAGTGATGCAAATAATTTTACTTCATTGATTTTTTTTAATTAATAAAAAAATGTTTATGTCAAAAATATTAGAGGTGTTAAAATATTTGAATAAATATAAAGTGATTGTCAAAGCGTATCGAGGAAGTCTCTCAAATCTTACTGAGGAAGACTTGCACAGCTTCTTAAGAAGGAAACTTAATCAGGAAGACTTGTAAAACTTATCGAGAAAGACTTGTAAAGCTTATCAAGGAAGTTTTGTAATACTTAATGAAGAAGATTTGAATAGCTTACTTAGTAAGACTTGTAAACCAACTACTATAAATAGCTCATTTAGCTAATGAAATGATATACAACTTTCTTTTCATATCTTTTATTCTCCTATACTTCCTCTACATTAAACATAACTAATATTTTCAGTCAAGGTTTATAACACGTTATCAGCACGAGTCTCTTCCAACTGAAGTTTTATTCTCGAAAGAGCTACGACTTATTCTGACCCACAACCAACTGAAGCTTTATTCTCGAAAGAGCTACGACTTATTCTGAACCACGAGTCTCTATCAACTAAAACTATTTCATAAAAGAGGTACGATTTCTTTTACTCATTATATTTTAATTATTATTACATATTTATTTATATTACTGATTGAAATCTATAAAGATGGCTATGCCGTCAAATAATATTATTGTTATGTATATGTTGTGTACTTGATGATTTCATTAACAAAACACCTTGGTAGATTTTAATTAGTGAAAATGTAGCACTCGACGGATAAGGATTATAGTCCCGACGGATGACTCAATATAGTCCCGACGGATGATGATTTATTATCCATCGAGTGAGTAGCTTATGTAACAATAAGTCTGTAGCACATTTCTGCATACACCTTTGTATAGATTCTGTAGTAGCATATAAGTCATGTTGACTTTAACTAGATATGCAGAATAGGTTGATTAATTGTACATAGATGATGTCTTGTAATTCTGCATAAATGAAATGAAGTTAAGTGCCAAATAACTACCGATGGATGATTAACAGAGCTTCGACGGATGATCATAAAGCTATCAACGGATGATCAATAAAGTTGTCGATGGATGATCAACAAAGCCATCGATGGATGATCATGTACTCAACGGATAAAGAATTCAAACATCCGTTGACAGTGACAACACAGTCATATGCGTCGAGTGTATGCAAATGGAATGTGGTAGCCTATTCAACTGGGTTTTCGAGAACAAAGAAGCATTGCCATTTCCATATTATTATGAAGATATTCAAAAATGCTGGAATAGAGTAATGAAGTAACATTGTAATAGACTTGATAGTTTTGTTTTATTATCCTGTCTTATTACTTTGTAATCTTGGTGTTATATAAACCAAGAAGCAGCAAATAGAATAGCAACTAAGGAACTAAAAAACTGAAGAACCAAGAGAGAAACATTTGTAAGCTGTATTCTTAGCATTTCTCTCATTCTTAGTTATTGTCATTTTTGTAAGCAGCTGTGAGCTTTTTGCACACAGAGTTCTCTCGATATATATATTATATATCTCTTGTGGAATCATTCAAATCCACCAGAAAGTTTTTAAAGACTCTTATTTTTAATTACTTGTGTTTTGATTCATTTCAAGTGATTATTCCGCATTCTGCTAATCAATTCACACTGATATATATATATATATATTTGAGTTAGAACAATTTTCATTCAAGAAAAAGTTTCAAAAACTACTTGAAACTTTCCCTTTGGCATGAAAACTCATAGTGATTATTAAATATATGGCAATTTTCAATAGATACTCAAATGTCACCTTGAAACTTTCCCTTTGGCATGCTGATATATATATATTCGAGTATACGAGTTATTGAATCTCATAGTGTCGACGTCCCCAAAGTCATAGACCCAAAACTACTTTCCCTTTGGCACGAAAAACTCGGTCATCTAGGAGTATCTATGATGCGTCGTATCGTTGAAAATTCTGTGGGACATCCTCTTAAAACTCAAAAGATAATATCCCAAGATGAACTTCATTGTCCAGCATGTTCCTTAGGAAAACTGATTGTCCGACCATCCCCAGTTAAGCTTCAAACCGAGCCCCCAAAATTCTTAGAAAGAGTTCAAGGTGACATTTGTGGTCCTATTCATCCATCTTCTGGCCCATTTAGGTACTTTATGGTTTTAATTGATGCGTCAACTCGATGGTCTCATGTATGTCTACTTACAACCTGAAATACAACCTTTGCCAAATTACTTGCCCAAATAATTAAACTCCGTGCTCAATTTCCTGACCATCCCATTAAATCAATCCGACTAGATAATGTTGTTGAATTTACATCTGCAACTTTTAATGATTATTGTATATCAGTAGGAATCTCAGTCGAACATCCGGTAGCTCACGTACATACATAAAATGGTTTAGCAGAATCCTAAATTAAAAGACTTCAACTTATTGCCCGTCCCTTACTCCTAAGAGCAAAGTAACCTATATCTGTTTGGGGTCATGCAATACTTCATGCTGCAAATATAATTAGAATAAGGCCTTCTACTTACCACAAACAATCCCCTTAAGAATTGGTTCTTGGTCAAGTACCTAATATATCTCATTTAAAAGTATTTGGTTGTGCTGTGTATGTTGTTATATCACCACCTCAAAGAACTAAAATGGGACCTCAAAGAAGAATTGGTATATATGTTGGTTTTAATTCTCCGTCTATTATAAGGTATCTGGAACCATTAACTGGTGATGTTTTTACTGCTCGGTATGCTGATTGTCGTTTTGATGAATCTATGTTCCCTACATTAGGGGGAGATAAAATTTTGCATAAATTAAGTTCGGAAATATCATGGAATGCCTCGGGATTAAATGCTATTGACCCGCGTACTAAACAATGTGAATCTGAGGTCCAAAGAATTATACATATGCAAATTAATGCTAATCAAATGCCAGAAGCATTTAATGATTCTACAAATATTGTGAAATCATATTACCTGCTGTTAATGCTCCGGCTAGGATTGAAATCCCTGGCAATAAATCAATTTCAGCGGAATTGATTGGTGATTCAAAGCCACGCCAAAAGCGTGGTAGACCTATTGGTGCAAAAGTTATGGTACCATGAAAACGGAAATTGATTGGAATTGCCCCAGAAGTGGCAAAAGTTTTAGAAAAAACCCTAGATGTGGTATTGCCTCCTGAAGAGGTTCAAGCCCCTGAAGTGGCTATAACAAAACTCCCAGACGTGGGATTACCTCCAGAAGAGAATGTTGCCCCAGAAGTGGCACATGCCCCAGAAGTGGCAAATGCTTCCACAGAAGCAAAAGTACCTGAAAACTATGAGATCTCAATGAATTATGTCCATAACGCGAAATTACTGGATCGTGGGAGTATTGAGGTGGATGATGTATATGCTTTTTCCGTGGCATCTGATATTATTATGAACTCCGGTCCTGAACCACAAAGTGTGGAAGAGTGTCGACACTGAGATGATTGGCCAAAATGGAAAATTGCGATTCAAGAAGAATTGCAATCCTTGCGCAAGAGAAATGTATTTGGACCTGCAGTCCAAACACCAGCTGGTGTAGTACCCGTCGGGAATAGATGGGTATTTGTACAAAAACGAATTGAGAAAAATGAAATTGTGAGATATAAAGCCCGGCTTGTAGCCCAAGGATTCTCTCAAAGACCTGGTTTTGATTACTAGGAATCATACTCTCCTGTGATGGATAAAGTTACTTTTCATTTTCAAATGGGTATGGTTTGTATGGAAAAACTGGAAACACGTTTGATGGACGTTGTGACATCATACCTATATGGATCACTTATATGGATCACTTGATAGTGATATTTATATGAAAATTCCCGAAGGATTAAATATTGAGGACACTAAGTCTCGACATTTATATTCTGTTAAATTACAACGATCATTGTATGGTTTGAAACAATCTGGTCGCATGTGGTACAACAGGCTTAGTGAATACTTATTGAATGATGGATATGTTAATAATCAAGCGTGTCCTTGCATTTTCATTAAACGATCATCAACTGATTTTGTTATTATTGCTGTATATGTGGATGATTTGAATATTATCGTTACTACTGAAGATATAATTACTAATGCTGCTAACTATTTGAAAAATGAGTTTGAAATGAAAGATCTTGTAAGGACAAGATTTTTTTTAGGTATACAGGGGGAGCACTTATCTTCAGGAATATTTGTTCATCAATCAAACTACACTGAAAAGATTCTTAATCGGTTCTACATGGACAAAGCTCCTCCACTAACCACACCAATGGTTGTTCGATCACTCGAGGTTGAAAATGATCCTTTCCGTCCTAGAAAACAAGATGAAGAGGCTCTTGGACCTGAAGTTCCATATCTCAGTGCAATTGGCGCTCTCATGTATCTTACAAACAACACATGACCTGATATTGCATTTGCAGTGAACCTATTGGCAAGATTTAGTTCTGACCCTACTAAAAGGCATTAGGATGGAATCAAACATATATTCAGATATCTTCGAGGGACAATCGATCTTGGACTATTCTTCCCAAACAATTCAAGATCACGGCTAGTTGGATATGCAAATACTGGATACATGTCAGATCCTCACTTTGGGCGATCACAAACAGGTTACCTATTTACATATTGTGATACTGCTATCTCTTGAAAGTCTACAAAACAGACTATGGCTGCAACTTCATCAAACCACGCAGAGTTAGCAATTCATGAAGCAAGCAGATAATGTATTTGGCTAAGGTCGGTCATTCAACATATTCGAGAATCACGTGGATTGTATTTCAGACAATCCTATAGTTATATTCGAGGATAACTCAGCCTACATCAAACAACTTAAGGAATGATATATTAAAGGGGATCGAACAAAACACATATTGCCAAAATTCTTCTACACTCATGAACTTCAAAAAAATGGTGATATTGATGTACAAGAAGTTCGCTCATGCGATAATCTGGCGGATATACTTACAAAGTCACTACCTACATCGACATTTGAGAAGCTGAGAAATAATATGGGTATGCGGAGGTTAAAAAATTTGCTACATCAAAATGTCAAAATGTGAGACATTTTATTCAGGGGGAGGTTGTACTCTTTTTCCTTCGTCAATGTTTTTATCCCACTGAATTTTTCCTTGCAAGGTTTTAACGAGACAACTAATCTTTGCAATAACTCGCATTTGACAATTAAGGGGGAGTGCTAAAATATTTGAATAAATATAAAGTGATTGTTAAAGCGTATCGAGGAAGTCTCTCAAATCTTACTGAGGAAGACTTGCACAGCTTCTTAAGAAAAAAACTTAATCAGGAAAAATTGTAAAACTTATCGAGAAAGACTTGTAAAGCTTAACGAAGAAGTTTTGTAATACTTAATGAAGAAGATTTGAATAACTTCATTAGTAAGACTTGTAAACCAACTACCGTAAATAACTCATTTAGCTAATGAAATGATATTCAACTTTCTCTCCATATCTTCTATTCTCCTATATTTCATTTACATTAAACATAACTAATATTTTCAGTTAAGGTTTAACTAATATTTTCGGTTAAGGTTCATAAGAAAAGGGTATTTTTTTTGACGAATATATTAGAGGGTATTAGTGGGTCTAAGGTACACTAGCAGGGCCAATCCAAACCTCCCCAATCCTATTGCACTTTGTTTCTTAATAGCGTTTTATAATTTTCGACTCTTTTAATTCTCCTATTTCAAACCCTAATTTTCATCCTTCACAATCTCAAACCCTTCTTTCAATGCTCCGATCCGTTTAATTTGGCTTCAATTCACTCCACGACGCCGTTTTTCTCTACTCCACAATGGCTGTATCAGATGTAAATCAGCTACAGATGGTTGTGTCGAGCTCCACGACGTCGTTTAATGACTTGATTGATTCGCAGAAGGAGCTGATTCAAAGCCAGATTGAACATCTACAGAATTTAGTTGTTGCCCAATGTAAACTCACCGGCGTCAATCCTCTCTCTCAAGAAATGGTTTGTTTTTCTTGATTTGTTTCTATGTAATGTCTTTATTTATATATGTTTTGTTCGTTATATATGTTTTGTTCGTTGTTTTCAGGTTTGCGATATGAATTTATATTTATTTTATTTTAGGTTTTAGGCATATTATGATTTGAATTGGTTAGTTGTGGCAACATACGCCTCTTGTTTTTTGTTACGTCTTAATGTGGATATCGTACTGATTTGTGGAGTTGTTTTCTTTGCTTGCAGGCAGCTGGTGCTCTTTCGATTAAGATTGGTACGACATTATGAACTTCTGGAGTAAATTGAAATTTTGATGTATTTTTTCCATTATTATTCCCTGTATTTAGTATTTAGAACTTGATAACATTACTTTGTTTCCGCATTTGAGATGGTAATTGATGAAGCTGTTAATAAGTTTTATGGCTCTTTAATGAAGCAACAATTGTGTTCTATGTGTCTCTTTGCTCATTCATATCTACTTTCCATATACGTTCACTTTAAAAGTAACTTGCACAGTTTTAGTTTAGTTTTACTAGTTCTGTATATGTTTATTCATGTGATGTTTTATTCAATGACATGTAGGAAAAAGGCCGAGAGATTTGCTTAATCCTAAGGCTATGAAGTATATGCAATCGTTTTTCTCAATTAAAGATGCAACTAACAAAAGGGAGTCTCGAGAAATTAGTGCTCTCTTTGGGGTCACAGCCACACAGGTTCATTTTACCATTAATTCCTAATTTGCTCTCTTTACAAAAGCATATAAAATGTACATTTAAGTTTTTTTTGTCCTGTGAGAAATTTATTAAGCACTAAAGTTTTTATTCGATGATTGCTTTTGCTTTATCTTGTGTATGGGGCTTTTGTGTTGGAAGGTTGAGAAAGGTTCTTTAATTGAAGCTCTGTTGACGTATCAAAATCTCACGATTGTTCTGTACTATAAAAAGGGTCTGAATTTTTATATTTATTTGAAATGTTGCTGCATGAAACTGATCTCTTACATTGTTCCCCCAATATTTTCAGGTTCGAGAGTTTTTTAATGGTCAACGCTCGAGAGTAAGGAGGTTTGTTAGGTTGTCTGGGGAAAAGGCAAATAGATCCATTAAATGTGAAGAACAGGCAGGACTATTATGTTCTGATTCAAATGTAGCTAGTAATACACTTCCATTAAACACAATGGCTCCTATCAATGCTGTTGGACCTTCGTGCCCACTTCCTCTAAACACAATGGCTCCTATCAATGCTGAAGGACCTTCGTGCACACTTCCTCTAAACACAATGGCTCCTATCAATTCTGAAGGACCTTCATGCTCTACACAAGATGAAGACATTCCACCTGGCATGAATGACTTGGATAAACATTTTGTTGAGAACATTTTTACTTTAATGCGGAAAGAAGATAAATTTTCTGGACAGGTGAAATTGATGGAATGGATCTTGCAGATCCAAGATTCTACAGTACTACATTGGTATGTGTTTCATCTGTATGAGTTTCTCTGCTTCACCATATTGGCATTTTTATTAAGCTTGAAATACGTCTTATGGAATTTAAGGTTTTCAACAAAAGGCGGTGTTATGATCCTAGCAACATGGCTGGGTCAAGCAGCAATGGAAGAACAGACCACTGTCCTCCATGTCATCATTAAGGTATATACATAATCTGTAGCTCATGTTTTCACGTTCCACGTCTATTTCTTGTTATTGATTTGTTTGCCTCTGCAGGTCCTTTGTCATCTACCCCTACACAAAGCTCTTCCAGCTCACATGTCTGCAATACTACAAAGTGTAAATAAACTTCGGTTCTATAGGTCATCAGGTGTGTTCGTCTTTTCTGGCAGATTCTTGCGAGTTATATATCACTTTTGTGATCAATGATCATCCTGACTGTTGAAAGTCAACTCTACCCGTTGTCAAATACTCAAATTACATTTTATATTTGGTCAATAATCATCTTGCAATTTAGCATATCAATATACTGTGGTGTTTGTGTTGCATGTCGATTTGTGTCTTGAGTCTAAAGTTATGGTCGTCATCATGATAAACATCAAAGTGCAACCTGATCCAATATTGTGAAGCAGAATTATATGTTTTTAGTTATGCAAATTGATGTCCTAAATAGCCACATATTAAGAGTTTGATATCTTCCTCTAGCGGTTGTTAGATTGGCAGTTCATGAAACTAAAGGCACATTAATCCCGTGCAACAACTTTACCTGTGATATTTTTATCAAGTTACCTTGCCATATATTACACGGACTCTTCAGTCTACCTCAAGTACCCGTTTCAGGCACTCGACACTTATTTTAGGCCAAAAACATGTACTCCCTCTGTCCCAACCATTTCTTTACACTTTCCATTTTTGGATGTCCCTTCCAGTTCTTTACATTTCAAAATTTTTCAAAAGTAGTAAAGTTTTTATAATATAAAAAGTAAACTCATCCACTACTTACCTCCACTATACCCACTTTGTATATAAAATATTAATCGGTCCCACCACTTTACTCACTTTTTTTTAACTTTTCACTACTATTTTATCATTTTTGTTAACCTCCGTGCCCAATCCTTTTGATAACAAATCAAAAGGACGGAGGGAGTACCTTTTTTAATATGTTGCCAAGTCCGAAACTTGGACATGTATTCATGTTGGACTCTTCTAACCGAGTCCGGGAGCAAATGCGATTATGCGATGCATTAAAAAACACATGCACATGATTTCCAGGTGGTCAGTCAATTATGGTTGTATAGGATTCCTGTACTCCTTACGTCTCAGAAGTCAGAACATGTGTCCTTGAACCACATTAGGAATTATAAATTTAATCTGATAGCCTAGTTGGATTAATGTGTTCAGTAATGAAGTGTTCTGAATTTTGAAGATTGTGTAACGGCCATGGTTTTTTGATATAGTTTACTGGGGATTTTTTCATTAATAAGGATCTTATCTAGATGTACTTTATTTTCTCGATGCCTCTTTGATTTACGGAATCTCATTATATCTCCTTCGAGGATCAGATATCTCAAATAGAGCGAGGGTTCTTTTATCTAAATGGAGCAAAATATTTGCACGGAGCCAAAATTTAAAGAAATTCAGTGCTGTGAAATCTACATCAGAATGTCAGGATGAGATGTTATTAAAGCAGAGGCAAGGCTATTTCTTTACTAGTTAATAATGCTATTTTCTACTCCCTCCCGTTCTACAACAAATTGCCGAGTTTATATTGTAGCTTGTCCTAAAAATATGGCTGGGTTTCTCTTATACACGTTTATTCTTTTTTAAACCCTTGTATGGCGAGGAAAAATTGTGATCTCAATTTCTCATACCTGATTTACAGTTGCTAGAACACAAGAAATGCTTTTTTACACTCTTTTTTAGTGGTCACACATATTAATTTACATGTAAAATATTCACATTCCTGCTTGAACAGGGGCATGATAGTGTAAACATGTTTAAATAATCTTTTGCAAAAACCAAATTAGCCATTTTTTATAGGATGGGAGTTCCCCCCCTGTATTTGCATGTTTTTATAATGATCAAGTCTACATGTGCAGCATTGGTGAAATAATGGGAAGTGAATCGTGGGAAAAGAAAGCTGATAACCTAGTAAGTAATTTACCAAATGGAATTTTATCAATTGAATGGAAAAACATTTCTTAATCTCCAGTGAAATTACTGCTGTTTGAAAAGTTTTTACTCTACTGATTATTTTTCTTTTTCTAAAGCAGGACCCTGCGGAAAACTTCAGGTATGTGGGTATCTGGCTGAAACATTCTGCTGATTGTATACTTGTATATATTTTCATATATATATGTATAACAGGTAGTGTTATAAAGCACACTTTTGTTGTTCAGGAAATTGGAGTCTTTACAGCCTGTAAAATTGCTAACTTCATTTGTGGATGACTCGAATAAGAAACTTGTCCGAGGTTCTTCATCCCGTATCCTTGTGATAGTTCTTGGCTTCAAAATTCTAGTAAATGTAAATCAAATTGGTCATGTTTCTTTGTAAAACTCTATGATTTTTTGATGATACGGTGTCTAAATTTTAGTGCTGTTTACGAAGAGCAAGGGAACTGTGAAAAATTTGATGCACACAGAAATAGTGCTTTATGCACGGGGAAATCCTTTATGAAGTATAATGTTATGCGGCATGAAGTATACATCACGATATTATTAGATAGACCATGATTCAGTGAGTACTAATGCATAGAGATATAATTACATTGGCCGTGATTCAAAGAGCGTTTAATTATTTATTATATAGTATATGTTTAACCAGATTTTAGGCTGGTTGCTGAAAATTCCCGACACCCTATCAAGTTTGACTTCAGGAAATTGAGGAACTTTAGTGATACTCTCAAGAATTTTTAATCTCATTGCTTTCTGTTTTTACTTCTTTAATTAAGTTTATTATCAACTGGGAGACATCAATTTTGTTGGTCACAGAAATAACCAAAGTTTTTGAATGTTGTCTGATATGTTTTTTTTTTAAAATTGAATTTCTGCCCATCTTTTCTCAAAATTGTTGAATGATGAAAATATAGATTTATGAAGAAATTATTTATTGCCCTCTGCAAGGCTCCTGCCCATCCTCAATGACCAAAGGTCTGCCCCTCCCGTGTACTTACCAATCTAATAATATATTGAAAAATATGCAACATGCCCAAACAAAGCTTGTTGTATGTAGGTATTATAAATTTGTAGAGCTGTTATTCAGTGCTAATGGATGGGTGTTATATATATGTGTTTGTTAATGAAAGATCATATATTAATTGGCAGTATTACTGCAGAAAAATTAAAGAATAGTAATTATTGCAAAAATGTCGGCAAAAATCTTGTTGGTTTAACTTCTAGGTGACGTGCCTGTAGATGGAGTATTACGTTTATACCTCAATCTCTTTCGTGTACAAATATAAATACGGTACTTGGTTGTGCTTAGCACAAAAAAGAACAAATTGTCTATAAATTACAGTATGCACCCCGTGACCTTGTTGCTGCATTTTCTCATCTCATTGACATTACTACTAGTTAGCATTTCCTCTTCTAATAAATAGAAATGTGATTGTGAAAACCCCTTTTTAGCATATGCATAACTTCTTAAGCAATAGTCCAAAGTCTTAGTTGTATGTTCTTGAATAGCAAATAGTCAGTTGCCTTAACAAATAAACAGATAACAGAGAACGTAGAAAAGTCCAGCTGGTAGAGCAACCAGGACAGAAGGTTACAGGAAGAAGTTCACAGCTTGCAAGGCCGTTACCTGCAACTCAAGAACGTCCTCTTTCAGCTGATGAGATCCAGAAAGCTAAACTACGTGCTCAGTTTATGCAGAGCAAATATGGGAAACCTGTAACCACTTATGATGGAAGCCCCAAGAAAGTGCTCCATCCCCAAGTTAGCACGTCTCAGGCTACATCCAGGTCTAATGTCCGTGCTAAAGTCGAGGAGCACAAGAAACCTACGGAAAATGAGCCAAAACTTGCTCCCATATCGAACAAGATGAATCAAGATGTATATGAGCCTGCGTCAAAGAAGATTAAGAGAGTTCAGATTTCATGGAATACACCTCCAGGTATATCTATTCAATTTCTCTTCTTGGTGTACGTAATACTAACAATGTTAAAAGTTCGAAATAGAATTCCCCTTTGATAGTACCTAAAAAGCAATTGAAATGTGATTTAGAATCTAAATTAGTGTCCATGCTCTATACTTTCTAAGTGCTGGTTTAAGGTTCATCAGATCCTGTGCTGTCTCTGCAATTGATCATGTCACCCCAAACAACTCGTCTACTAACTGTATTCATAAAAGCTCCCTCCCCCGGATATGCACTTCAGTTTTTATGTGATGTGCAAATGTCTAATCGGACATTTGGACAGGACTGTGGCATATTAAAGCAGCTTATACTAAATCAATTTTATGGTTCAAGCAATTAGAACAGTGCAGTTCTACAGCTTTTCAATAATTTCCTGGGAACTATACAAGGATTGATCAAATTTCTGCGTAATTGTAGTATTAGCGTTTAATTTAGCGTGTTTGCAAATGCATATCGTATGGCGGTTTTAAGTACTGTGCTTCCAAGTGCCTAAAATGATTGTGAATCAACCGCTTGATTCCAATTTCACATTATCATAGTACCTGATTCTGCAATGCTATTTCTAGTAAATGAAATTACCATTAGCGGCCTGAATGGAATTTTGCTTTGCTGATGCACTGTACCATTTTTGGTGAAATTTGAACTATTGATATTGCTATTAGATTTCTTGGCTGAGAAATATGTGAATGTGACCAGGAATCTATATTTTGTCGTGACAGTAAAATAATTTACTTGTTTTTGATTGTGGGTAAAGTAGAAGTTGTTTCCGAAGTATATAATAAACATTATAGTTGGTTATTTGATTTTTTGAGTTTAATCAATTAATCCACTATCCCTTGGAGCATGTTCTAAAGATCTCAATCAAAAGGTGGTCAACTACTCAACTAATGATGGGATTAATTAGAAAAATTGGGGAATGGATGAGTGGTCACAGATCACAATATAACCAGACAGATTCTGAACTTCAAGTTTTTTCCATATATTTCTGCAGGACTGTTAATGATAACTTACAAACTGTAAATAGCTGCAGTCTTTGGTATATCACCTTTGGGGTGACATATTGACAGAATGTTATGCCGCTAATCATATCTAATGACAGCCCGAATGATTTTACTCTTACAACTAAAACTCTGCATATATATCCTGTGTGAGATTCTTTGTAAATGAAACAATTAGTTGTGAAATAGAAATCACTCTAAAAAGTGCACCATTGGACTTTGTTGAATTGAGTTTCTTAAATTTGAGCAGCCAGTTCAGCTAACACAGTTCATATAAGATCAAAATTGAAAGTTGATCGAAAGACCAAGGGCATAACAGTTCCCATGAAATTTAGTTGTTGTAGATAGCTTTGTTAAGTAATTGTGTCCATCTCTATTTTCTTTCTTTTCCAGTTTGAATTCTCAAACGAACAATATACCCGTTTTTTTTTACAGTAATATGAAAAGCTCGAATAAGCGCGAGTGTTGTGAAAAATGTTTACACTTAAGCTTAGATAATGCAAGATTTGAGAGTTAAATGTTGTGGTGTTACATGAGTTTCAAATTGTCAACATGACGCAAATTAACTTGTTAGAAACTAAAAACAAGAAGAACCTAAATGGGTCACAGTCCCCTTTTCCCAAAAACGAAACTGTAGCCCAAATTTCTCAGCTTGCCTACCTGTTCTCCTGCAATCTATGTTAGTATGACTCTTTGGTTATGGACGTCTTCAACATTTATTCCATGTTGGATCCTTTGACTGAAATATGGACATTTTGACCAACTTATAGACTACATATGAGATTAACTTGTGATGCAAACAGGGGAAAAATGAGACTGTAGAACGGAGGAAAATGAGAAGTAAATGTCGCCTAATTGCGAAGTCCATAAAAAAGTTATGTTTTATCTGAGTTTTGTTGATATATTTTTATAAAACTTTATATAGTATTATTATTCATCATTCATTATGCCGTGTCTAAAAATCGGACCATGTCCCTGCGTCCTTAATTTCAAATTTTGTGGCTCCAAAACTCGGTATGTTGTATGCTGCACTCCATAAATGAGTCCAAGGATGTGTTTTTGCCTCATTAATTCATCCATCTCACTTGCTCGTGGCAGGACTCCCTCTATCATCCTCATCTGTTCATGTCTCTCCTCCTCTCTTCAGTGCTGTTTCAGCAAATAGAATTATATTGCAAGTCTTCGCACGTTTGCTCTTAAAATTTATTATTTCAAGTTTGTGCTTTTCACAACACATATATACTCAGTTTGTAGCATTGTATCCAACTAAAAATTCATTAGTAAGTCACTTCGACTTAGAACTGTACAGCCATAGAATAGAAGTTCAATTTGTACTAGGCTCACTGATTGGATCCAATATTGGTTGTAATTTCGAAAATCCGGTTGATGTATCAGGGGAAAGTGCCTTCTTAAAGGGCAGTCTATATTTCTGCATGATCATCTAGTATATATTTGCTCATTTTTCTTTTTATATTATTCTGTGAAATACAAGCAATATCCAATTTCTAAGCTCCTCCGTTTCATATCTTTGTATATCATGTCCAACGCCCAAATTTTATGTTGTGCCCCCCACCTCCCCCCCCCCCCAAAAAAAATCTGAATCCCCAATCTTTATTCAATTTGGGAGGTAGTCAGAGACCCATTATGATTCTATTTACGAACTGTGCAGCTGTTTTACTAGTTTGCTGCAAAACTTTATTTGTGATGGCTGCAATTAAATGTTCTTGGTAGTGAGGATGTTTAATTTGTCATAGCACAGCTCTTGTTCTCTTTATTGGTTCATCTTTTAATGTTATTCCGTGAACTGGGTTCTTTTTTGGGTGTTAATATAATGGCATTCTTTGCATTTTTTAAAGCCTTAAACTGGTTTTCCTAATGCAGAAATGAGAATTAATACTGGCTGGATGGTTGGCACTGGTGTAAATAGCAAAGAAGTAGAATTCCAGAGAAACAGAATTCGCCGGGAGAAAGAAATAATCTATAAAACAATCCATGAAATACCCTCAGATCCCAAGGAACCTTGGGATCGTGAGATTGACTATGACGACTCGTTGACACCAGAAATTCCAAATGAACAGTTGCCTGATGCTGAAGGCACAGAAAATGCTGTTTTCCACAGTCAAAGTGAAGAAGTTCGGGTTACATCTGCAGCTACAACATCACAAAGTAGTAATGGGAATGGGAATATGCCCGAGCCTGATTTTGAATTGCTTGCTGTTTTGTTGAAAAACCCAGATCTTGTTTTTGCACTGACATCTGCTGAAGGCGGTGGTAACTTATCAAGTCAAGATACCATGAAATTGCTTGATATGCTCAAGTCAAACGGGGTCAGTAGTGCAGTTGGTAGTTTAGCTGGTGTAGGCACAAAAGCCGAGGAGAAGATTGAAGTTTCTCTTCCATCCCCAACTCCTTCCAGCAATCCTGTAACGGTGCGTGTTTTAAGCAGCAACTGTACAACTCGTGAAAGTTATAAAATGTTATGGCAATTCCTCATCATCTTCTCCTTCTACATTCTCTTTTTCTTTTTATATCACCATTCCCCACTTTAATGGACTAAGACCCGTAAACAAGTGCTCCTGCCGTGTGCATGCTGGTGAAATAATTACGATAGTTGAGGGGCGTGGGTTTGATACTTTAGTATAACAAATCAAGTGATGAAAGGCAAATGAAGAATTCCCCATATTTTGAGTTTTTATTAAAAAAAAAATTAAAAAAGAAAAGCAAAGAAAGTGCAAATGAAACTGATTCAAAATGTAGTGAAAATTAAGAGACGTGATGACTGTCATAGCATTGAGAAGGCCCAAACAATTTCCCAGGCATCGTTCTGGTCCGCGGGGGGTTCTTATAGTGGGATCACTTGACGTGACAGCTTGTGAATATGATTATTCTGAATACAACTGATTTTAGGATTCTTCTGAATTTGACTAATATTAGACTCCAGTTCACCACAAATTTTGTTAATTATAATGTCTTTTAACTTTTGGGCTTAACTGACGAATCTGGTAATATTTTCTTTCCTTGCCCTTCTTGCAGAATGCTTTGGGAGCAGTTGCTAAGAATCCATTTTCATGGCAGCCTGCAACAGTTTATGGAGAGGAAAGTCGCATGTCAGTTGCTACCGCCACTGTACACTCCCATGTATATTCTACTGGCATGGTTCTACCCCAAAGACCAGTAATTCCCCCCTCTCCAGCTGAACCATTAGTCACTCAGACGCCAATATATCAAAGAGCCATAAGTGCAAATTTGCCCGAGAATCGAGCTCGTGTTGCAGTTCCCTCTTTAAATCAAACTGGTCCAGAAATACTACATAACCAGAATAATTTTACAGTTAGTAATATCCCACAATACAATTCTTTGGCTGCTCCATCGCCAGTGGCCCATTTAATGCCCACATCCGCTAGGTCTCAAATGAGGCAAGCCTCGGCAGACATCCCCGAATCTCAGTTTTCGACGGCCTCTTGGAGGGATAGGCAGAATCTGACTCCAAATTCTGAATTTCATACTAATTATAATAACTATAATGCGTATGCTGGAGGAACTCAGCAGGATCCTATGGGTCATACACGTAATAGAAATGAAATGGTTGGTGACCTGCGGTACGATACTTGGAGTCCAGATAACAGTCCAGTTCGATCACAACAATCTGGTTGGAGTTATGGACAGCCTAGAACAAATAATGGTCAAGGTTATAGAGTTGATAGGTCTCGACAGCAGATACAACCTCGGCACCCCGAGTACAGGGATCATGGCCGGAACGATGGCCGGAGATGGCGTGAACAGAGAAGATAATAATTTGCAGTGACAGCCAGCTTGGTTTGCAAGGTTAACTTGTTTAGATGGTAGTTGAGGTTTCAAAATATTTAAATTGACAATGGATGGCTATCTTGTATTTCATCCGAGCACAACATTTTGTTACTAATTTGGTAAAAGCATAAAATTTTGTAAAGCTTAGTACCAATTAAATACTATATCGGTCTTTCTAAGGATACACATTAGTCACACTCCAATAAAAATTGCCTCTTTTTATTGGTGGAATTGATGTGAATGTAAGGGTCATTAACATTTATTATTCAACCACTAATAAGAAGAGTCTATTTTTATGGAAGTTAGTGACTATTATGTGTTTTGGGCATACCATACAAAATCCCATACTATATATAGGCATAGTATGGGTTGATTAAGTTTAATCATTAGAATTGTTCCCGAGGTTCGTTTTTTAATACTTTTTGATATACAGTAGAATCTTTATATAAGAGAATACTTTATACAGCAATAAAGTTGGTAATAAAAAATTACAGTTCTAACTTGACCAGTTATTATTAAAATAAACTATATATTTTAATATTCTATATTTTTAAAAATTCATCCTTTATTAATTTTGCTCTATAGAAAAATAAAAATGCTTAATATATATATATATATATATCCAATAAATACAACCGTGTATTGCGTAAACATTTAAAAAAAACTATTTTAAATATTTTTCTAAAATTATTTATGATAATGCCTTGGTCGTTGGCGTTAACATTGCATCATATCATTTAACTAGTGTGTCTAATAATTCATAACCACATAAAAACCATCTTGTTATATCCAATATAATTCCATTCCTTTTTAATTTCTCCACTGTCATCCTCTAAGTTATCATCTTCCCCTTTTTGCCTTATTTTTATAATAATTTCTTCTTTTCATAAACCCACTTGTTACTTATCAGGATATTCGATAAACTTGTTGATATCCATTTAGTCAATTTGGTCAGTGTATTGAAATTCTTAAAAATAATAAATTTAGGAAATTTATAAAAAATACTACTTTTATAAAATTATTTGCAATTTTACTAACTCTAAAAAGATTTGTAAGAAAACTAATTTACTCTAAAAATATTTGCAAAAATACGATGTTGCATAATTGATTGCAATTTAGTGTAAATTGTGTAACTATTTTAGGTTGCATTTCGGTTGCTGCAAATATGGTTGTAATTTACCGAACATGTTTTTGCAATTTTTTATAATTTTAAGTTGCAAAAGTTGTTGCAAAAATGGTTGCACGTATTTTTGTAAATATTTTTAAAAAGTGATAGTATTTTTCCAAAATTTTTGTAAAACTTCGATATTTATGAAAAAATCCCTAAATTTTAACTGATTTTTAAATTTTAAATTTATATGTTAACCTCTATTTAAGAATAAACTCTCTATAATAATATTTTTTCTTTACGAAGATATTATTTAAAGAGGTTTTAATTTTAAATTTTTTTACAACTGATAACATATTAAAATATTAACAAAAAATCATAACCCCTTATAATATTTGCATTCTACTTAAAATTTAAAATGTAAAATTAATTAATTAAATTGATAGAAGGAAAGCTTGTTTTAATTGATGACAGGAAACTAGTTCATTTAATATTGATTTTTTTCTTGCTTTATTAGAGATTTAGTATTAATTTTTTTCCTTGCTTTCTTATAATTTTTTTATAATTTTTTGCTGAGATGATCGTTTGGTTGACAGAAATTTAGATGGATACTTCAAATACATGAGAAGTGATAATTGATATAGTTGTTTGGTTACACAAAATATGAGTATTAGAATAACCTAAGAACTCCAAATGCCTCCACAATGTGGAAGTTGTTCACCCACCCTTAGTCACACTTCCCAGGTCTCGATATAAAATCAATCCATATATTAAATAATTAAAATCCAAAATTTATGTCTAAATGAAAGATATTTGTTATTAAAGTTATTTAAAAATTAAGAAAACCTAACTCACTATATTAATAAATTATAGTATAGGTGCAAATAATAATTCCTAATATTAATTTTTAAAATCATGTAATAAAATTTGATATTTAAAATTTTAGTTAGCATACGAATTTGTAATTAAAAATATAATTATTTCAATTAATTTTTATTAATATTCAACTAAATTTTATTTTAAAATTTAAAATGTACATTTATAATTTATTGATGATAACAAAAATAATTTCAAGTCATGTTTTAAAATACTAGTAATTATGTTTTTTAATACATTAATACAAAAATATATTCAAAAAATATATAATTTTGTATAATTATTTTTTATTGTATATAATTAAAAAATTAAGATAAACAATAAGATAGATATTATAATGCAATAATAATAATAATAATAATAACTCAAAATAATTATTATGAAAAAATAAAATAAATAAATTAAATTAAACATGATAACAGAGTACTTAGGAATTACATATACTTATAAATGTCAACCAAATAAGTTTATTACACCTTTCAGTGCAAGTAAAAAGTAACTTCCTACGTAAATTAGTTCCCTCATTAGAACCAAACAAGCACTAAGAGAAACGAAAACTCCCAACTCCAACTCATGACTGAATGGAAATCAGCAGAGTTAGAAAAGTTAGATCGTGGATGCAAAATAAGTTAATTTTTTTTACAGGTTTAAATATTTATATATATTTAAATCGTTCAAAAATTATAAAATGTCAATGTATTTCAAAATGAGATTGTTGATCCTGAAAATGACCTCAACATACTTGAAATTAAAAGAAAACAAGTATAATATATGGGTATTTTTGTAAATACAGGGGTTGTAATATATTTACAGATTTATCCTTAAAATATTACACTATAAAATGTCATAAACTCAGGTAATTTGATTGAAAACAACCTCAGGCACAATTTTCTCTTTCAAAATATAACAGAATTTACACTTCAGAAAATATTTTTTTTTAAAAATTAATAGATAATTTTTACAATAGTAGAAACTATTCGTAAGAGATTAGAAATTTTGGTGCGGTTTATTAAATTCAAACTTATTTACTACAATATGTTTAAACTAAAAGTCATGAATAAGCTGAACAACGGAGGAAAAAAAGTGACAACTAATTTTTATTCACATTTCAGGTTAAACACTAAAAGTTTTATTTATATAAATTATAGAATATAATTATATTTTTTAATATTTTTAAATATGAGATAATACATTAAAAGTCAAAATTATGTCTTAATATGAGAAATGTACACATCAAAATGAAAAGAAATTAAGATATAAACTTACTATATAAAATTTTAACTTTTATTTAGATCTATAGATTTTAATGTGATAGTGAATAAATTGTAAGAAAATTTTGAAAATTATACAAACTATATACACATATAAAGAAGAGAAAGTTAAGATATAAATTAAGTAAATGATAATACGATAAATAATTATATAACACTATTTTATAATTTTAATTAGGGCCAAGAAAAAGTTATAATATTTATTATCTATGGTCCCACCTAAGCAATGATAAAATATATGATAGGCATGTCGCGAAATTGATTACCACTAGAACTTATCACTTTTGAAATCTAAAGATAAATTATCTATATATATTTTTTCTAAGTTGTATTAATGTAAACTTTTTTTTTCTAATCCATAACACACGCACACGGGATCGAAGAGCTCAATCACTGCACCAATAGTTTGTTGGCCTTTTATTCAGTAATCTGACCCACGTCTCTTCGATAATTTTGTCGGAGTTGTCTCGCATGTTAAATCCCTCCAATTTTGTTTGTCAAATTTCCTTTTATATAAGTTAAATTAATCAATTTTTAATCAAAAATTAAACATTATTCTTATATTATTTTAAAAAATTTAAATCTATATATTAAAGTAAATTAAATCTACTTTCTGATAATGTAATTTTTTTTATTTTGTTTAATTATAAAATATTAATAAACTTTGATCAAAATTTAGTCAATTTGATTGGGTCAAATCAAATATTACAATTAAAATGTGATGAAGGGAATATTTTTTAAGGAAAAAATTTTGGGTTGTTAATCTCGGGGTTATGTGTTAGATTTGTATCTGATCATATTATTAGGTCGAATTTTAGTTTCGATATTAATTCGACCCAGAAAAATATTAACCCACAAAATTTGACACAAACCAAGCTGACCTTTAATCCATATTTTTCGACAATTTTTTTTTATAATTATTCACAAATATTTTTTATCTACTAATAATATATTTATTCAAATTATTTAATAAATTTAACTGAATATTATATTTATCAAATCATTATACTTAATTATTTTTTTATGTTGTGTAATATAATGAACAAAATATATTTATAAGTTAAAAATATAATTTTGTGTAACAAATTATTCACGGTGAATTAATTAATTGAAATTCTATATATACTTATATCATATATTTCATTCTAAATATAAAAAAATAATAAAAAATAATTAAACCTACATAGTTTTACGTTTAAAAGATCAATTGCATTAATATTATTTTATATAAATATAAATAAATATTAATAAATATTTTTTTAAAATATAGTATTACGAGTTATCCATGCCGGGTTAAGGGTTAACCCTATCCATAATTCGTCTTTTTTATTCGGGTCCTACCTCTTTTCAACCCGACCCGTCTAACAACAATCGCAACCTGTAAAATTTGTTATAAAATTTGTCTCAGGTTCGTGTCAGGCTGTGTAATCGTTCTGGCATAAAAGAATCTAAGCATGAATAAGATGAAAAAAAGGGTTCTAACCGGTGGGCAGAAAAATTAATATTTTGTTCACTAATATCTGAAACTATGGAGGCCTGGTGTCATGAAGGTTATAATTATTATTTCTCAAGTAGGTTATGTTCTTTTGTGTAGGTTGCTGTTATGTATAGACCTAGGGACCTTATGGTATCGTCGCTTATATGCAGAGAGTTAAATTTATATGTTGCCGCTTTTTTGTGTAAAAAGTTTTGCACATTACGACTATTACAGGTTTGGTATCAGTTTGTCCTTATTGGATGCTTTTATGAAAAGAATGTGTTTGTCCTAGGGACCATTATGTTCTTTTACCTTCACAAACTTTTGAGTTTGGTGTAAACCTTTATCTCATTCTCCTTTTCTTGCTCAGCAACTAGTGCAATGGACCCTCCCTTCTTTCTTCCTTTCTCCATCTTCTCATCTTTCTCTATTTCAAACTCATAGGTTTTTAGGATACCATACAGTCTATCCAAGGCGAACTCCTTGTAATCTTGAGAATTTATCAATGATGACTGTCATAGGCTTCCATTTCTTTGGTAGAGATCTAAGGAATTTGAGGTTTGAGTCTTTTGTTTGATAGACCCTTCCATGCAGTTTTAGAGCATTCAACAGTTTTTGGAATCTACTGAAAATGTTAGTGAGTGACTCACCTTCTTCACTATGGAAATGCTCATATTGCTTAATCAAGAGTTGCATCTTGTTCTCCCTTACTTGCTCAATTCCATCACATATAACTTGAATTATATCCCAGACATCCTTAACATTCTTGCAGTTTATGATGTTGTCAAACATATCACTATTAACACCATTAAAAAGAATGTTCATGGCCTTTTTTTATCCTTTTGAACTTGTTCTTTGTCTGGATCTGACCATTCTGCTTGTGGTTTTGGGACTGTTGCTTCATTTCCTGTAGCAGCTCTCATAGGGACATGTGGACCTTTCTCAATCCATTTCACATATGCTTCATCTTGAGATAGGAGATGCAGGTGTATCTTCACCTTCCAATGGTGATAGTTGTCTTTATCCAGAAATGGAATCTTTACTCCAACATCTTTTCTGTTCATCTTGTTAATTGTTGTGATCTTTAAACTCTTTGTTCTTCAAGAGTTTGCTATGATACCAATTGTTATTCCCAATCAATGCAACAAGAATTACAGAAGGGGGGTTGAATGTAATTCTGGCTTTTTTTTTGATTTTAAGAATGTTCTTACTTAATATATAATCGTGTTTGATTTTGCAAGAAGTGCGGAATGAATAGTAAAATGAAAATCAAAATACAAAGCAATAAAACACAAGACTTTAAACTTTCTGGTGGATTTGAACATATCCACCAGAGATATATATAAAGATGAGAACTCTGTGATGCTTGAATAGCACACAGCTGCTTACAAGCGAACTTACAGAATTACAGAGAAATGCTTAACATATATAACTTTATCTATCTCTCTAAAAATAATGCTTACTTCGTTATTTGTTCTGCTTGCTACCAAGTTACATGATAAAAAGACAAAACAAGTAAAACAAAAATTATTTCTAGTCTAATTTTATACTACTTCATTACTCTATCCAACATCTTTGAATATCTTCATAATTGCATGGAAATGGTAATGCTTCTTTGTTCTCTAAATCTTGTAATTAGGCTGCCACATTCCGTTTGCAAACATCCGACGCATGTGACTGTGTTGTCACTGTCAACTGCTATTTTGAATATGATCATCCGCCAGGACTATGTTGGTCATCCGTCGGGAGCCTTTCTGTCACTTGACTCTATTTCACTTATACAGAATTACAAGACATCTGATATTTACAATTAGCCAACCTATTCTGCATATCAATCTAGTAGTCAACATGACTTAAAGAATCCTACAACATCTACTAATACATTGTTGTTTGCAGGCATGTGCTACAAGACTTATTATTACATAAGCTACACTCTTGATCAATGTTCAGTTGTCATCCGTCGGGACTATAAAGTTCATCCGTCAGGACTATTGTAGAACATCCGTCAAGAGCTACAAAATACTAAGTTAAATCTACTAAGGTGTTTTGTTCAACTTATCATCAAGTTCACAACATATTCCTACAATGAGTCATAGCTAGACGATGTTGTGTAAAATGTTCAAAATGTACCTGAAGGGGGCAATGTCGATGTGGTACAAATCACTTCGGCCACGGTCAATTCATTCCTATGAACAGTTGAAGGGAAAATTCATAAGGCACTACCCACATCTGTGCTGAAGAGAGAAGGATACTGAAACCCTTATCCACTGCAGACACAGGGCGAATGAGTCCCTAGGCGACTATCTAGCCAAGTTCAAGGAGGAAGTAGGAATGGTGACCAATTTAAACAAAACCAAAGCTATGGGATACTTGACTACAGGACTGGACCCGACCAAAGGTAAAAAGTTCTTATCATCACTTTATGATTATCCCCCGCAGTCCCTTAATGATATATATGTGATGGGTGAGAATATCCGAAGAAAGATGGAGATTCTGGAGGGGTATAGAGAGCCCTGAAGAGAGGATCGAAACAGGCAATCCGGACATTCTGGCTATTCTCGAGGGTCCAACAGCGACCAAAGGGATGACCGTCGGAACGAAGGAAAAAAACAGACTGACAAGGCTTTGAAAAGCGAAGAGATAGAGATTTCACTACATTCACACCCCTTAACGCGCCGATCTCGAAGATTCTCAATGTGATTAAAGGCAAGCCAAGATTCGTCCGCCCTGCCAAAATCAAAATGGCCGATCACAAGAAGAATGCAGACAACTACTGTGACTACCACCAAGATAAGGGACATAACACCGATGAATGTTTCCATTTGAAAAAGTTGATAAAGAGAATGATCAAATCCGTCGAATTAAATGAATTTGTGAGAGACCTAAGGGATAAACTGGAGAAGACCGACATGAGAAACTCGAGGCCCGAAGAAAGGTATCGGGGAGAAGTGAAGACCATTTCGAGAGGCAGTGCCCTTGGTCTGGACAACAAGAATGCCATGAAGAGATATGCTCGACAAGTCTACAATTTATTTCAGTTCAGCCCCTCCAGACAGGCCATGCCCCTCTCCTTCACTAAAGAGGACTATGAGGATGTCATACTACCTCATGAAGATCCCTTAGTCATCAACCCCATAATCGGAGAGAACAAGATATGGAAGGTGATGGTTGTTAGTGTTTGTGCCCTAGAGACAACACTATGATGTTTTAGTTTAAGACATTTGGATTATTAATATTTATGTTCTATCATTTTTTTTTATAATTTATTAATTCTTAATTTACTGCGATATAAATGTTAGATTAATAAATGTCCTTAGAATATGATATGAATTCTATACCTCTAAGTACGTGACTTAGAAATGAGATTATGAGAATAGTATCAATATTCCTAAAGGTCCCAAGTCAAGTATTATTATTAAGGGACAATAATAATGCATTAAGACATGTGTGTTTGTTGACTGATGATCACATCTCATTGATCATAGGTATAGTGATACTAAAGTAAAAAACACAGGCAAATGTATATGTACATGGTGCTGGACAGACCCAATATGAGATTGTACATGTATATTGTGTCATAAGTAATTCTCACTATGATAATGATGTAATAGTCCTTACACTTGAAATCATTATATTTTTATACAAGAATTAATGTACTTTGATTACATTAAAAGTTACCTTTGATCGGGTAATGATAAAAGTGTATTTCGGGTATATTATGAATCATATGCGAAATATGAATGATCTAGAAATGATTTAACCCTCCTAATTTAAGGAGTGATATCATTGGTCTCTTGTGTGAGTTAGACTATATAAATGCGTTGCCACACTCAAATGTTGATTTGATATGATAGTCTACTAATTAATCAAGGAACCCTGAATTAAACATTGATGAGAATGATACATTACATGCCTCTAGTTTAATCTATAATATGTGCTTAAAGGAAATATATTACATTGTACATTATTCATGAAAGGTTAAATCTATCACCGATTCAATTATTATTACTTGGGTAACAATGATGTATTACTAGATGCTGCTCATTGTTTACGATTTTAAATAAGTTTTAAAATTCGTTGCCAACATAATAATAACCTGCAGGGTCACACACAAAGAATGCTTGAAGGATTATTTAATTTAAATTAGATTTAAATTATATTAAAGTAATTTGAATTATTTATTATAACAATTAAGTATGACTTAATTAATTAGATAAATATTGATATTCGAATTTACTAATATTAATTATGAAATTCAATTGTTAAATAATTAAGTGCGACTTAATTATTATACAAATAGGAATTTTGAATTAATAATAACTCCTAATTAGTTAAGAGTTATAATTTGTTTTTCTACTCTCTATATAATATCTCTTGTGGCTGATTTTTAAGATAAGACTTTCACTAAAACCCTAGCCACCAAGAGAGAAGATGGAGAGAGCAAGAAGAAACGAGTTTGTGCTAGTACACATCCAATCCTTGAGTTCACGCATTCGTGTGGATACCAATAGAGCGTAGATCGCGAGAGCGGGATGCGTGGTGATTGAACAGTCTTTGGATCTCCATTATTCAACCAATTTGTAAAGCTTCTTAAGGTAAACAATCTGATCCATATATTAAATATCTATTTTTCGCATGAATCCTGCGGTGGGTTTCAAAAATTCAGGTTTTTCACGTTTTTAATTACTGTTTCCGTTGCGTTTATGTGCTCGAAACCCTTTAATGGCATCAGAGCTACTTGCGAAAAGTGTTTAATTTGTTTATGTGTTTACTAGTTTTATGATGATAACATGTATACAATATTCCATGATAGTTATGTATGCGATTTTGTATGTTTTTATATGTTGTTATGTTTATATATGCGTATGTATATATATTTTGAATATATGATATTCAGTAGAGTTGTATAATAATATGATGATTATATAATATGTATATATACTGATATATACATGTTTTGTATTTGTTCTTATTATATGAATCGTATTTGATACAATTCTGAATCGAATGCTGTGGATTTGCTGAAATCTGGGTCTGGTGTCCGATTTTGGCGAACGAATCCACTATTTCATATGGAATCGAGCGTCTGAACAAAACAGATAGAAACTTCTATCATTGACTGATCTGTAAGGCGTTTGACGTCATTCAGGCCCTCTAATCTGCGATTTAATGTTATCAGATTTAATTTCTAATTTTCTGATTTTAGCCATATTTGGTTTTTATGATTAGATCATGATATGTACGATATGTTAAGATCATATAATATGTTTTAACATGTTCTTATGTGTTAAGTGAGCATGGTGGATGGTTATGGCTTATGACCTTAGGTTAATGGTTTTGGATTTTTTTAAATACGGCTTGCATGTCGTTTGATCTTGTAATTATTAAATCTCGAATATAACTCGAGTTCTTATTTTAAGTACATTAGATTAGTTTTTATTTTTAATTCGTGTAATGTACATGAAGACATGAAGATTTGAAGATCAAGGAAGGCAATCTCATATGGAGGCCATCCAAGGAAGCAATACAAGAAAGAAGACATGTAATAGTTAGCTTGTATTTATTTTTAACCTTAGATCGACCTAGATCTTTGTCATTAGCTTGATGAAGATCACATAGGATTAAGCCATAACCAACCACGTTTATTTATTGCACTTTACATATATATGCGCATATGATGAATGTATGTGTAGAGTAATTTATAAAGATGCATGCTTAATTAGATTAAGGATGTATGTATTAGATACGATACCCATGCCATGTTTGCTAAACAAAATAAAATTTGTAATGACTCAAGATTTTAAAATGAACAAACGATTATGAGATTCTCGTGTTTATGAATCACGGAATAAAATACAAATTTTCTTTATTTCTGACATGGGGCGATTTTGGCAAAGGTGAGTTCATTGAACTTGTAAGGTTGTGGGTTTTAAGCGAGACCGTTGTGACTCTCTCACTACCTGAAAATCAAACCATTGACGAATATTGATTTGAAGTATATTATTTAAGGAAAAATTGGGAATCTCTTTATGATGGGATCATATGATCTTTAAAAAATTAACAAAACCCTAAAGTTAATATTAAGTTGATCAGATGCCTTCCAATGAATTCAATGCGTTAACCCCTAGATCGACAAGGAGTGGGTTCGCCAAAGTGAAGTACTCCCATCTATCGTGGGAGATGTGTTGAAGTATATTGATACTTTTTGACTATTGGGTTTGACTTATCTAAGTTACCACAATAGGATTGAGTTTGGCGAGATTTATTAGATAAATATGAACAAATGTTGTTCCACCAAGCTATCCAAGAGTTATATAGTTGATATAATTGACAAATATTGTCTATCTAAATAATCATGTTTTAGGAGAAAAGCCAAAGCTGACCTAACGCATGGTGAAATATGGATCTTGGCTCACTAGAAAGGATATAAAAGATATTCTTTCCAAATTAATAGTTAGGGCTATTGATTTGATAAAAATAGTGGGAGATATATATTATGAATATATATGAATAATCACTTGAACATAATTTAATGATCACCTGTAGACTAAGTCAGTTTATGCACTTTAATATTATAGATATCAAATAACAAATAACACAAATAACTTCTCTATGTAATAGTCCTTGAGAAAGACAAGTTGACATGAAATAATTTCCTCAATTGACATGGGAACTTGAGGATTGTCCTCACGTTCAAGGATGTCACTCAAACCCCTCCCTTATTTCTTCTAGCTAAGAATGAAACATGTGCTGAACAAAATGCTTATCAGAAGCAAATTGATTAAGCAAATGATGTTTCATGTCTCATGCTTGTAATTATGAATGCTGAGCTTTAAAAGCAACAAGAGCATAATGATGCTTATGATATGATTGAGCACATTCGAAGGATGTTTGAAGGAGGCTCGTCATAAATAGTTGACAATAATAAGGCACCATACTTTTGCATTAATGGGAGAATGATATCCGATTGGACCACATGTTCTAAAGATGATAGGTATATGTACCTTGATATTTTGGGTTTCAAGAATAGTCTAGAGACTCAGCTTAATTTGATCAAACAATCTTTGAATAACTTATATTCTTAGTTTGTTAAGAACAAAAGGAATGAGATAGATAGAAAACTCACCGAGTTGTTAAGCATGTTTAGAACTGCTGAAAATAACATGGTAAAGGCATGAATTACGTCCATATTGATGATGTACCATGGAATGTAAATGGGAAAGGAAAGTGGACAGCCAAGGTGAAGATTTGATCTTATTCAGTGCCAAACCAAAGTCCAATCCCAAAGGGGTTTTGAAGCCTTATAGTGGTGTTGCTAAAGGAGATGATTGTCATTTATGTGGAAATAACTAGCTGATTAGAATTAAATTGTCAAGTTTATTTGGAAGATCTAAAGAAGAAGACTAGCAATGGTCAAGCTTCAAGTATCGGGTTAGAATTGGAGCAAAAGTTGTTGCTCTAGTTGAAGGAACTCGATACCTAATTTTGCCCATAAGGTGAGATTGAGAACTTGATATATTGTTATTATGTGCCTGCCTTTAGCGGATAAATTAAATCAATTTCTTGTTAGGGCAAGAAAGATTTTTATTTTAATTAAATAAACAATAGTTGTTTATTCTATTTTAATGATAAGGCTTATAATGTTGCACAATTAGTTAACAATTTATATGTTCTAAGATGACTCAAATCAAATATTACCTCTAGCATTGTCGTTAAGCCATATTAATAAGAAACGCATTTCAGAGTTACATATAGATGGATACTTGGATAAGTTTGATTTTGAATCATACGGAAGATGCGAACTTTGTCTCATTGGCAAAATGACTAAAGTTTCTTTTACCTGATCAGGTGAAAGGGCCACCGAACGATTAGGACTTATACATAATGATGTATGTGGTCAAATGCGTATGATGGCAATGGGTGGCTTATACTACTTCATAACATTTACTAATGATTTCTTTAGATATGGATATGTGATTCTTATGAAGAACAAATCCGATTCTTTTGAAATGTTAAAAGAATATAAGGCCGAAGTAGAAAAGCAAACAAGGGAAAAGTATAAAAGTTTTATGATCAGATCATAGAGGAGAATACTTACACCTCAAATTCAAGAGTTTCTTGAAAGAGTGTGTTATTGTATCACAACTTACTCCTTCTGAAACATCTCAATCGAATAGAGATTCTGAGAGGAGAGTTCGTACCTTGTTGGACATAGTGCGATCCACGATGAGTCAAGCGGATCTTCCATTCAATTTCTGGGGTTATGCTCTAGAAACGGCTGCATATACACTTATCCAAGTTCCGACTAAAGCGGTTCAAAATACTGCGTATGAGATATAGACTGATAAACGTCATAACATGCCATTTATGAAAATTTGGGGACGTGAAGCTTTTGTAAAATGTTTAGTCTCTGACAATCTTGGACCAAAATAAGATAAATGCTATTTTGTGGGATACCCAAGCGAGACTAGGGTATAGTTTTTATAATCCTTCTGAGAACAAAGTGTTTGTTACTCGGGCCGCCGTATTTCTTGAGGGAGAACTACTTTATTAGAAAATCAGTAGGAGGACAATACATCTCGATGAATATCGAGAACCACATGATAACATTGAACCAGAGTTGGAATAAGATCAGGATGTACATCAAAATGTTGAAAGTAATCCTGTTCAGGAAACACAGGTTATTTGTAGATCTAGTAGGATTTTCCATGAGTCCAGGAGAAATTATGGAATTCTTTTGACTCAAGATGGTGATGTGATGCTTACGGATAATGATAAACCTCTCACCTCCCAAGATGCTATGAACAGTCCAGACTCCGAGAGATGGCTAGAGGCCATGAAATCCGAGAAGGAATCCATGTATCAAAATAACTTATAGACTTTAGTTAATCCACTCGAAGGGGTAAAACTATAGGGTGCAAGTGGGTTTTAGTTTAAAACATTTGGATTATTAATATTTATGTTCTATCATTTTTTTATAATTTATTAATTCTTAATTTACTGCGATATAAATGTTAGATTAATAAATGTCCTTGGAATATGATATGAATTCTATACCTCTAAGTACGTGACTTAGAAATGAGATTATGAGAATAGTATCAATATTCCTAAAGGTCCCTAGTCAAGTATTATTATTAAGGGACAATAATAATGCATTAAAACTGGTGTGTTTGTTGACTGATGATCACATCTCATTGATCATAGGTATAGTGATACTAAAGTCAAAAACACAAGCATATGTATAGGTACATGGTGCTGGACAGACCCAATGTGAGATTCTACATGTATGTTGGGTCATAAGTAATTCTCACTGTGATAATGATGTAATGGTCCTTAGAATTGAAATCATTATATTTTTATACGAGAATTAATGTACTTTGATTATATTAAAAGTTACCTTTGATCGGGTAATGATAAAAGTGTATTTCGGGTATATTATGAATCGTATAAGAAATATGAATGATCTATAAAGGATTTAACCCTCCTAATTTAAGGAGTGATATTATTAGCCTCTTGTGTGAGCTAGACTATATAAATGCGTGGCCAATCTCGAATGTTGATTTGATATGATAGTCTACTCATTGATTAAGGAAACCTGGATTAAACATTGATGGGGATGACATATTACATGCCACTAGTTTAATCTATAATATGTGGTTAAAGGGATTATATTACATTGTATATTATTCACGAAAGGTTAAATCGATCACCGATTTAATTATTATTACTTGGGTAGCAATGATGTATTACTAGATGCCGCTCATTGTTTACGATTTTAAATTAGATTTAAAATTCGTTGCTAATTTAAAATTTATTGCCAACGTAATAATAACCTACAGGGTCACACACAAAGAATGCTTGAAGGATTATTTAATTTAAATTAAATTTAAATTATATTAAAGTAATTTGAATTATTTATAATAATAATTAAGTATGACTTAATTAATTAGATAAATAATGATATTCAATTTTACTAATATTAATTATGAAATTCAGTTGTTAAATAATTAAGTGTGACTTAATTATTATTCAAATAGGAATTTTCAACAAATAACAACTCCTGATTAGTTAAGAGTTATAATTCATTTTTTTACTCTCTATATAATATCTCTTGTGGCTGATTTTTAAGATAAGACTTTTACTAAAACCCTAGCCACCAAGAGAGAAGATGGAGAGAGCAAGAAGAAACGAGTTTGTGCTAGTACACATCCAATCCTTGAGACCAGGCATTCGTGTAAATACCGATAGAGCGTAGATCGCGAGAGCGGGATGCGTGTTGATTGAACAATCTTTGGATCTCCATTATTCAACCAATTTGTAAAGCTTCTTAAGGTAAACAATCTGATCCATATATTAAATATCTCTTTTTCGCATAAATCCTGCGGTGGGTTTCGAAAATTCAGGTTTTTCACGTTTTTAATTACTGTTTCCGTTGCGTTTATGTGCTCGAAACCCTTTAATGGCATCAGAGCTACTTGCAAAAAGTGTTTAATTTGTTTATGTGTTTACTAGTTTTATGATGATAACATGTATACAATATTCCATGATAGTTATGTATGCGATTTTATATGTTTTATATGTTGTTATGTTTATATATGCGTATGTATATATATTTTGAATATATGATATTCAGTAGAGTTGTATAATAATATGATGATTATATAATCTGTATATATACTGATATATACATGTTTTGTATTTGTTCTTATTATATGAATCGTATTTGATACAATTCTGAATCGAATGCAGTGGATTTGCTAAAATCTGGGTCTGGTGTCCGATTTTGGCGAACAAATCCACTATTTCATATGGAATCGAGCGTCTGAACGAAACAGATACAAATTTAATATCTGTTTTTCACATGGATCATGCGGTGGGTTTCAAAAATTCTGGTTTTTCATGTTTTTAATTACTGTTTCCGTTACGTTTATGTGCTCGAAACCCTTCAATGGTAGATGGAGGCAGTTCAGCAAACATATTATTCCATCGAACATACACTAAGATGAACATTGCAGGACAAGAAATGGAGCCGTGTTGGGAGGCACTACTCGAAGCCTTCGGCGGACACCACATCCCTTATGAAGGTACAATCACTTTTCCCGTTCTTATTGGTAAAATGCCCTATATTGCTGAAAACATGTCAAATTCTACATTATGAGAGTGGAAAGCAAGTATAATGCACTCCTCGGCCGACTATTCTTGTCTGCCTTCCACGCTGTGGAATCTATACCTCACCTCAAGCTGAAGTTCCCCACAGAAAAAGGGGTAGGAGAAATGTAACGCCTCCAAATCCGAGGTCAGGAATCTGGTTCATCATGCAATCCTTCAATCATATGTAACCTATATTAATTCAATAATGTAATAACTCTATCTCACATACCCCTAGTCTCACACACACATACACACAAGTTATAGTCTTAGAAACGATGTACACAATGTAATCTTCTTTTATTACAACTCAAATGTACTTTACATGATCTTAAACAATTATTCATAACCTCTACATGAAGTTACAATAATTACTACCAAGATCTTACACCTAATTGAATACTCTGGTCCACCTGAGACAAAGCTGTAAGGGATTCTCCCCATGATTTTAAGTGACTAAATCCCACGCTTGCATACTAGTAATCTGTTGTGTTGTGTCATTTAAAAGAAAGTAAGAGTGAGCAATAATGCTCAACCATAATCATCAACAATATGAAAAAGACGGTTAAAGAAATTATATTAATCCGTATAAGGATATGTATTTATTCAGAGTAGTTTTGTTGGTGATACACACCTCTTTTTAAAAAAAAATCTTTGATTGAATTATTATTCTGCAAATACCTTAATGGTATAGCACATAGGCTTGGGTTACGATATTGCATCTCAAATCCAATTGGAAGAAAAGGACATTCACCGAAGCCCCCGAGATACGATGATCAGTCGTATAACGATAAATATTTATTGTTCTCTACATGTAGAAGGACGACTTCCTTACTCCCGGCTGTCACCCTAACCGTATTCGGGCTTTATATGCTTCCCCTTTCTCCTGGGTATGTTTTGCATACTTCGTATGTCCTTCAGTACACATGATACCTTCGCATACGGAAATTAAAATGGCAGTCTCCCCAGTTCACGAAGTATTGGATCTCTACCCCTCCCTTGTCCTTTTAAGAATCCTATCATATACTTAGAACATCGAACTATATCAAAGTTTCCCCAAGCGTTTTGCTTGTTAATAGGCACAACTCATCTTATATATGTATATATATGTATTTCTGAGAATTTTCGGAGGAAGTACAAATATAATGTGAGTTGACCGTTGTCAACAGATAAATAAATAAGGGGGAGTTTCTTTTGAAACTATATTAAAAATATTTAAAATACGTCGAGATAATATTTTCGACGATCCGAAATAATTAGAATGAATTTTTGAATCCTAGAAAAATATTTTAAAATAGATTTTTTGAATTTTAAATTATATTAAATTATTTAATAAATATTTAATAATTAAATAAGAATTATTAAATAATTAAGCCTCGAATAATTATATTTTAAAAGAATATTTGAATTAATATTCCTCAACTAATTTATGTTTAAATAATTAAAGTAATCTTTAATAGATTTAAGTAATCGAGTTTGAAATAAATAATTGTTGGAGTATACTTCTCCTATTTTAAATGAATTATCTGAAATAATATTCATTGTTCGATTGATTAAATATAGTTGATGAAATACGATCTTTGGAAATAGTTTTAAATAAATTTGAGGTATTTAATACTTCGCAAGTGGATATCGAGTCTTTTGGAATAAAATAAATACGGACTTTTGATCGTCCAAAATATTACCAGGATGATTCCCGGGTTTTTACTATAATATACATACCGACCGACTCTCGGTCTACAATATATATGCCACACTACTCTTTAGTGTTAACATTTATCTAATATAACACCACCAGAATACTTCAGGATTTTTATAAACTTACACCGACCAACCCTGGTCTAAATATATCATTTCAAATCCGGTACTTTTATTATACCAAAATCATCATATCTTATGATTCAATATATAGCAATTTGTAAATCACCGTAAAATATTTATCATGCATATATTGCAGTATTTAAAAGCAATCACAACACAACAATTCTTAAAACGTAGGATTTGAAAACTTGCATGGAGTCCAAGATACGTTTCCGACTTCCTCTTGTTCCGGGTTTTCTAATCAACAAATATCATAATCTTAATTAGTATTCCTAATCCCATCACCGACTTATATTTCTAATAGGTACAATACTTCATATTTTTTAATATTCGACCGACTCGAAATAAGTATCAATCCTTGGTCGAAACGGACGGTCAAAGTGGTCTTCTAGAGTTGACTTTAGTGAATGTTACTATTACGCGACTCACACTCTAATATTTTTAATAAATCAAAACATTAATATTTTAATACGAAACCATTTCGAGGAGCTTCTTGAGTGCTTTTAATATTTATCATAAAATTTTTATTTTGATATAATGAATTTAAATAAGTGAAAAGCATTTTAAAAGTCCGGTCAACTACATAGTTTTACTATTCATACCATTGTCACTAAAACGTTGATTTCTCTCAAACCGTTAACTCAATTGACGCACCGTTTTCGCATGAGAGATCTAGATAAAATTTAGAACACATTATTTGAAACTGATTTTCTGGTAACAGGGGTAAAAATCCCGAAGTGGCAGTTTAATGGCAGTAGGCGTTCTTGGTGATCACTCCTTACGCGACCTCGGCTCCGACATTATTAAAAAATTAAAAAATTAACATCTTTAGCTAAAATTTTAAAAGGGTCTTCCTCAATGTATAAGTAAGTTACTCACCAAGTTTCACAATTTTAAACAACGTTTAAGGGCCTCAATTATACCCTCAAAGTCAGCACCAGGTAGTAGTTTGGTTTTCTCGATTATGTTCACTAAAACGAGCATTTCTCCTAATCCGTAAATATAACTCAAACTCAATCTTATAGCTCAAGTAAATCAAAGGTTGGATGATGTTTATACCTTCCTTGAAGTTTGTTAATACTTAATAAAGTCCTAAAATCCTTGATGAAGCCTTGTTCTAGCTTTAGGAGCCTTAAACTTCCATAAAAAATCAAGAAAATAAGTTAGTGATTTTCGGAGTTACTATTCACCCTCAACTTCAATCATTTTTCTAAAATTGAAAACTTCACGGATGGGCTTAAAATTTGGTACGTGACTTACCCATGATATGAAGGAGGTTTGGTAGAAGTTTGGTGATGTTTGAATGAGTGGAATGTGAGTTTTGAATTTTTCTTTCCTCCTTTTTCTTGAAAATCAGCATTGTGTTCTTGAGAGAGAGAGAAAGAGTTGCTTGGGTTGGCTTCCTTTGGAAGTATTGGATCATATTTTGTGATATGTATTGTGTATGTATAAGGTGTGTTCAATAAAATGCTTCTAATTCAAGCCTAGGTATTAACTTACACACCATACTTAACTAGGCATTTTAATTATAAAACATGAATTCTTATTTTAAGGAATGTTATCTTTCACTTAATTCTTAATTTTAATTATCTAGCTTGGATAATTTATTGCTAATTAATTTGAATGGTTTTTACATGGCCTTGGTTCATTTATTTATTCACTTACATATTCGCTTGATCGTTTATTTATTTTCATAATAAATATTCGTAAACGATTTGCGGGGTAAATCCTTTCTTATAAATCCTTTATGCTTTGAAACCTTGTACTTGGATTTTAATTAGTAGAATTATAAATTATTAATATTAATGTGATTATCGTATTCCTCGATAGTCCGTAAGATAAGGACGTTTTACAAAGTTCGTTTTCTCCGAAATTGAATGGCTTTTGCATACACTCATTTGGTACGTATAATCACAATATCAACGAGGAATCTTAAATTAAAAACTCGTATATGGTGTGATCGCAAAAGTTTTTATTATCGTAAGGTTACTATTTATAAGGGTCTTTTACCGATGTCGAAAATTCGGGTTTTTAGAGTCTTCCCTCCTTAAAAGGATTCCGTCCCGGAATCATTTTGGAAACAGGCGAGGATACGCTTCTCACCTGACCACCTCGAGTTTTCACGTTGACTTCGTAGTATTGATTCTCTTCATAAAATTTTCTCTCATCCGTCAAATATATTTCAGAGTACTCGTTCATGTAGACCTATGATCTCTGCATGTTGCTCCACATATTCTAAGTCTGGCTGCAAGTTTATTACCTCATTTTCAATCATATGCCTAGCATTGACGGTTAAATTTCCTAATATCGATTCGTGGTACTCGTTATAAACTTGGTGACAGTTCGACGATGGTGCTAATTTATAAGCCAAATTTCTTAGTCTTTTAAAGATTTCAACCTGTCCAATAAACCTCGGGTTCAACATTTCTTTCCCTTTCGAACCTCATCACTCCCTCCCCGGGAGACACTTTCAACAACACTTGATCTGTTACTTCGTACTTTCTGTCTTTGTAGTTCTGGTCCGCATATCTCTATTATTCATCCTGGGCTGCCACTAGCTGGGTTCTGATAATTTATAGGAATTTCTTTGCTCTATTGTCTCAACTATGGTCCATTATCCTCCGCTTACCAACTTCTTCCCAACCTAAGGGAGAATGATTCTTTCTTCTATATAAAGCTTCATCTTACTTAAAAATCTATAATATGGACTATTAGCGCATCTTATAGTGTTTGGAATGGTCCTTCAACTTATTCGTTCCCCTCCATCACTCTTACTAGTGCTAGAGTTTCGTTCCTCAATGTTTGCTCATTTTGGCGCATCATCTCTGTCGATTGTTTTATGTAAGAAGTTCCCGTTGCATTTTTACACGGTCGTCTCCTGTTAGACACTTAGCTCCATATATAACATTTATTTCTGTAGTAATGTAAGGCACATCGTAGTTCTGTTTCCATCTTGAAGGAAGCACCATTTCGTATGCAATTGATTGATACGTTTTAGAATCGTGGAACGCTCAGCTTCCTCTATTGGTCAGACATCTTTAATTATTTCCTGTATAATATTTATATTACTATGATACCTTCCGGGTCGTATTCGTTATTATCGCTAGTGCCTTAGACATATTCACGTTTATTGGGAACTGCTACCAGTGGCTTTTAAAGGGCGTGTACGATCTTCTTTGCCTTTTGTCAGCTCTAACAATGACATCCTTCATTCTTCCACGTTGTTCTTCGTAAGTGATATCGACGACTATTTTTCGTATGCTCACGTGGTAAGTTTATCTACATGAATTTTTTGTCCCCGATAGGCGATTCCCCTAACCGTTCCAAATAAAAGACAAGCCGCTAGACATATCTTTAATAGTCTAGATAGTTCTCTCGCCCTTTTTGTCGATTTGAGAACTCTAAGTCGTACCTTTGTTCGTTCTTTTTTATAAAATACTTTGGGAAATAATTCAGTTGTGAAATTAAATCTTGGGTTCTTTCCTGGAACAATTGCCACGGGGTCTCTCTTTCACCCATTATCTCTTCCGTATTTATTATAATTTCGTCGGGTGGAGACCTATTGTTTGCATAATATAAGAAGCGGTCTTATTTAACCTATAACTCAAAATACCCAAAGAGCATGTTGGCTTACTTAGTTCCTAATAATCCTCCTTCACAATTTTATTAAAATAAAGTCTTACTCCCTTTCGGGTCGTTTACAAGTTGCGGTCACTAAAATTTTAATCCTCACCGTCCCGTTTTCATTTTCAACCATGTCGAGTTCTTACTTGCCTATTCAATGACATCACTTTCATATTCGGTCATGACTAATATCCTTTTACGTTTTTAGGCATCTTTAAGTCTTCCTGTTACGTAATAAAAGGTTCTCTTCATGTGATCCTTCTCATTAGTTGTTCTGAGATTTGTCATCCTCAATATATCTTCTCCTACTTAAAGTGTCAGCCACCATATTGCCCTTTCTTTGATGATAATAGATTTCTCAATCATAGTTCTTGATGAATTTGACTATAGCTTCAATCTCGTGTTCAGTGTAAGAAAAAAATATATTCCAAATTCTCCTCATAAGTTAAACTCTTTATCCCTTTCAGTGTGAATCTTATCACGATTTTTATTTGTAGATTATTATTAGAATACCTTATGTCACGGTCCATAAGCCGCATATACATATCATTATACTTCACACAAAATCCTCTTTTTTTTCCAGGTATTGCTAACACGGGGTTGTTACTAATCTTACCTTCACTTTTTTAAAATCCTATTCCTCGAATTCATACATGCTTGGTCTTTCCCGAATTCATTAGTACCTATCCTGATAATGTTTCATAGAAGCGTACCTTACGAATCACGTTGGTATCTCTATTATCGTTCTTCTATAAACATGTTAAAGATCCTTATGATAATGACTAAACATGGTATCCCCTTTTTAAAACAACTTACTCATCACGATACTCCGATTGCACCACCATAACACTGAGTTTTCAGTCTCATATTTCAACAATAGGTTCTCAACTATACCTCTCTTTGTTCGGAAGGCAATCAGCCTTGGAAGAATGATTTTCACGATATCGATGTAATTTAGACGGTCTTAATAAGATTTCAAAATCTAATATATGAAGAAATAATGAGCTCTGAATAAAAGAGTCGCAACACTTAAAAGATTTATAACTTGGAGGAACGAATACAACAAGGATTATCCTTCCATGTCCTTAGAATTTCATAATATGATATTATAGAGAATATCCCTTGAAAGCAATGATTGTTTAATAATAATATCATACGAATGGTACTTGTAGGATTTCCCCAATGAAAGAATACTTTTCTTTTCGAAGAATGAAAGAAATTTTGAATAACATCCCCAACCAAAGGTTAACCATTAAGGTCTCAAAATGATGCTATTTTGAAAGAAGGAATTATATCCAATAATTAACAAATAAGGAAGTATATTGTTCTTCAATCACTTTATGATTTTAAATGAATATTCGTTATATAAATGATAGAATAGAACATTTCATGAACAATATATTTCAGAAAACTGGATATGAATCCTTGTTCGAGTGGGCGACCTAGTTAGGTCTCAATTAAATCATTCTTCGAAAATTTCATCAACAATTAAATTTTGCATATATAATGCACTATGGAAAAATAAAAATTTGATTGGAAGTAGAACTAGAAAAATAATAACTAGTCCGTATCAAGCAATATTATCAACCGGCTAAGAAAATGGCCAGCTGTAAAGCATAATGTAATGTAACATGTAATCGAGGATTTATAACTCAACATGAAAACATAAACAGATAAACAATATTAAACTGTGAAGCACATGAACCCTTCAGATGAAGACATGATAAACACAAAGAACCAAATGATGTGATTGATTCATTAAGTCCTCCAACAGATCATGGGAAGAAGTTCATTGTTATGGTCAAGCATCCATGAAGAATAAGATATCAAGGGGCTTTAGACATCAGTTGCCTGTATTGATTTTAAGTGTTACCGATCAAGGGTTCAGTGAAAGAAATAATGGATAAACATCAGTCTGTATCAACTCAGAAACACAAGATAAATTGAATTAGGATCCTCACAATGCTAGTTGTTTGTGAACCAGACCAGTGCACCAAATATCAGCATTCAAGAAAGTATTTTGATTCAATTAACAGATTAAAAATGATTGATACATTGAAGAATGGTTTGACAAAGAGCCAAAATACTCTTAGTCATGACAGCTCTCTCTATACTAGTCACCACAGAAGTTCTTGTCGCCACAGAGGTGATAGTACAATTGCTCAAGGCATCTGTCGCCACAGAGCCTGTCGCCACAGAGGTGTTAGTACAATTGCTAAAGGCAACTGTCGCCATAGAGCCTGTCGCCACAGAGGTGTTAACAGATGCTCAATGCAACTGTCACCATAGAGCTTGTCGCCATAGAGGTTATCACCACAGATGAACACAAGACAACTCTGTCGCCACATAGGAGGCACAGGGGAAAGCTTGTCATCACAGAGCTGTCGCCATAGATGAGTTATTCACAGAATTGCATGCATCAAAATTAATGAATTGTGTGGACAAGAATTGACCACCTGTCCATTGAATTTTGAAAGACTACAAATCAAATTGAATGAATGTTCATTCAGTTAGTTATCTTCTCCAGCAACACATTTCTGTTTACGAGAGCTCCATTAAAACTTCACATTTATTATCCTTGTAAACATATTATTATGCTGCTGAATTTATTGTAGCTAATCAATACTTTGATTAGATTGTAGCAACCTCAAGGTTTATATTAATAAAATAATATATTCCTCGAATTGTTTTGTGTTATTTTTGATTCCGTACTTTTAACGAAGAACTTGAAATGAATCGAAAAGATTATAGGTATCATATTCAACCCCCCTTCTACGATACTTTGGGACTAACAATTGGTATCAGAGCTTGTTGATTGACATACAAATCAAGATCCGAAAAAAGAAACAAGTTCTTGAAAAATTCTTGAATTTTTTAATTTTCAAAAATTCTCATTTCTTGAAATTTTTGAATTTTAAATAATTTAATTCCGCCAAGATAATGAATAACCAAAGAATTGGAAGTATAAAGGTTCCCCCATTTGATAGAGATAATTACAACCTATGGAAGAAAAAGATGATGTTGTTTATGAAAGCTTCGAATCCACTTTATATTGGGATATTACTGAATGGACCTTATGTTATGATGGAAGTAGTTGCTGAATCCACAACCGCAACTGGTGTGAGAATTCCTTCCTCATCCACTCCCAGGGATCCGTCTAAATATACGGAAACCGATAAGGAGTTGATAAATCTGGACACAAGCCTTCAACTCATAATTGTGGAATCGACCGATAATGATATGAGCCATCAACTTCTAGGATGTAACAGTGCAAAAGATATGTGAGATACCATTGAGCTTTTGATGGAAGGAACATAGGAAGTCAAAGAAAACATGATGGATATTCTGACGACTCAGTATGAGGCATTCAAACTTCAACACGGAGAAGCACTGTCTTCACTCTTTGAGAGATATACAAGACTTTTAAGTGAATTAAAGCTGCAAGGGAAAGTCTATCCCATACGAGAGTCTAACAGAAAGTTTATGCTGACGCTCCCAGTTCACCTGGAACAAAAGAACACATCAATCAGGGAAAGAGCAGATTTTATCACTATATCCCTGGATGTGATCTATGGTAAGTTAAGAACACATAAGCTGGAGCAAGAGCAAAGAGCCATTATCTATGGACCTGGTTCTATTGACAGTAAGAGTACGACACTTGCAAAAACCAATGCACTTGTAGTTCGTGAACCAGAATCTCAAGAAAATAAGGTTGTACCCTCCTCAATAATTTAAGAAATTGTCATAGATGAAATTGCTCATGGTGATCTAGAGGATGAAAGTGAGTTCTATACTCAAGAGGAACTTGAACAGTTGGAGTTCTATACGCGTAACGATTCCCAGTTTTAACTATGTTAATTTCATTGACAACGACTCAAACACCAATTACTTCATATTTCTTGAAAGATCAGTACCTAAACTATATTAAATCATTACCAACATCAATCCATAACAATCAACCATCCAAAACCAACTTTTTATAATCCAAACTCAATGAGCAAACATGTACTTAAACATAACTCAAATTCAATCTTATAACTCAAGTAAATCAAAGGGTGGATGATGTTTATACCTTCCTTGAAGCTTGTTAATACTTAATAAAGTCTCAAGATCCTTGATGAATCCTTTGTCGAGCTTTAAGAGCCTTAAACTTCCATGAAAAATCAAGAAAATAAGTTAGTGATTTTCAGAGTTACTATTCACCCTCAACTTCAAACATTTTTATAAAATTGAAAAATTCATGGATGGGCTACATGACTTAAAAATGATATGAAGGAGGTTTGGTAAAAGTTTGGTGAGTTTTGAATGAGTAGAATGTGAGTTTTGAATTTTTCTTTCCTCCTTATTCTTGAAAATGAGCATTGTGTTCTTGAAGAGAGAGAGAGAGAAAGAGCTTCCTTTGGAAGTATTGAATGGTATTAGTGATATGTATTGTGTGTGTATAAGGTGTGTTCAACAAGATGCTTCTAATTCAAGCCTAGGTATTAGCTTACACACCACACTTGACTAGGCATTTTAATTATAAAACATGAATCCTAAGGAATGTTGTCTTTCACTTAATTCTTAATTTAATTAGCTAGCTTGGATAATTTATTGCTAATTAATTTGCATGGTATTTACATGGCCTTCGTTCCTTTATTTATCCGCTTACATATTCGCGTGGTCGTTTATTCATTTTCGTAATAAATCTTCGTAAGCGATTCGCGGGGTAAATCCTTTCTTATAAATCCTTTATGCTTTGAAACCTTGTACTTGGATTTTAATTCATAGAATTATAAATTCTTAATCTTAATGTGATTCTCGTATTCCTCGATAGTCCTTAAGGTAAGGTCGTTTTACAAAGTTCATTTTCTCCGAAAATGAATGGCTTTTACATACACTCATTTGGTACGTATAATCACAATATCAACTCGGAATCTTAAATTAAAAAATCGTATATGGTGTGGTCGCAAAAGTTTTTGTTAAACCACAAGGTTACTATTTATAAGGGTCTTTTACCGATGTAAAAAATTTGGGTTTTTTTACAAGAAATGAGGGGAGACCAGAAAATAGTAAGAATAATTATGCTCGAAGATCTTGACAAAGACAAAGAGTATGAAGAAAGTTATTCAAATGGGAAAAGAAAGCGTTCAAAAACTGAACCAAGTGGGAATAAACAATTGATAAACATTGAGTTGGAGAAATTCGGGGCCAACTTGTCATGCCCCATCGCTGAGCCGACGACCAAAGTGGAAGAGGTCGAACTATACGCCGGGTGTTCGGGAAAGATGGTCCTTATAGGTAAAAATATGGAACCCGACCTGAATGAGAAAGTTATTGCAATAGTGAGATAATACCATGATGTTTTCGTATGAGGTCCCGAAGACATGCCAGGGCTCGATCCGAAGACGGCCAAATATTGTCTAAATGTGAAACCCGAGGCTCAGCCCGTCCGACAGAGGAAAAGGACATTTGCCGCAGAACGGTAGAAAGTAATCGAAGCTGAAGTTGAGAGGTTGTTAGAACCGAGTTTATTGAAGAAATTGAGTATCCCGAATGGCTCGCCAATGTAGTGGTGGTAAAGAAAGCAAACTGTTAGGAATATGTGTATTAGTTTGATGATAAGTTAAACAAAACACTTAAGTAGAAATCTAGTGTTTGTAGCCTCAACGGATAAGACCATCTTGGCTATCCGTTGAAGGAGTAGCTTTACTTAGCAATAAGTTTAGTATTGTAGCACATTTTATTCTCTGGATTCAAGTTGTAATTCTTAGATGTTGTAGGAAATTATCAGTCATGTTAACTACTAGTGGATATGCAAATAAGAGGGCTAATTGTAAATATTTCATGCCTTGTAATTTTGTATAAGTGAAGAAGTATCAACTGATATTGAAGACCTTCAACGGATAAGAAACAAAGCTTCAACGGATTTCTCTAAAGCTTCAACGGATAATATTCATCAATGGATAAGTGCTTCAACGGATAAAGACTTCAACTCTAATGCATCAACGGATAAAGCTTCAACGGATAAAGCCTCAACGGATAAGGCATCAACGGATGAAAGCTTCAACGGATGCTTAGTTCATTAGCAGTTGATAGTGACAATTCATAAGCTGACAGAGGCACATGGGTTGACAGAGACAAACTGGAATGTGGAAGCCTCTAGGAGGAATCAAGAAAATGCAGCATTTCCATTCTGATGCAAACAAGGAAGTATTCAAAGATTAAAAGCTAAGCCTAAATTGCATTGGATAGAGAAATGAAGAAGAAAGATGTGAAGAGCCTTTTTAATTGTATTTTACAATTTTGTCTTCACTTGTAAACTTGGTGATATATAAACCAAGTAGCAGCTAGTAATTAGATGTGAATTTTCCAGAGCTATTTAGAAAAATTCAGAGAGAAAATCATCTAGTTTGTACTAGGAAGCAGCTGTGATTTAATTCTTTGAATCACAGATTTTCTGAAATAACACATCTCTGGTGGAACAACAAATCCACCAGAAAAGTTTTTAAGTTCTTTGTGTTCTTTACATTTGTGTTTGAATATATATCTGTCTGTATTAGCTTCAAGCCATTCACACACATTTGCTCACTAAAACACTTAGCCTTAGAAACTACTCAAAACTTGAAAAAGTTTTGAGATTTACATTCAACCCCCTTATGTAAATCTCATTGTTAGTCCACTGGGAATAACACAAACAATAAATGGAGGATGTGCGTAGATTACGCTGACCTCAACAAAGCCTGTCTGAAGGATCACTACCCCTTGTCGAGCATTGATCAACTTATAGATGCCACGGCTGGCCACCAAGTCCTTAGTTTCCTTGATGCTTTTTCGGGATACCACCAGATTGCCATGTATACGGCAGAAATCCCGAAGACAGCTTTTATTACACCAATGGGAACTTACGCTTACATCAAAATACCTTTCGGAGTTAAAAATGCGGGGGCAACTTTTCAACGTATGGTGAACAAGGTCTTTAAAGAACAAATCGGCTGTAACATGAAATGCTATGTGGATGATATAATTGTTAAGTCACTTTTTCGAGACCATGCCGAAGACCTCCGAGAATGTTTAGAAACTTTAAAGAAGAATAATATGAAGATCAATCCAAACAAGTGCACATTTGGAGTTGCTAGTGGAAAGTTCCTGGGTTATCTGGTAAGTGAACGGGGCATAGAAGCCAACCTAGAGAAGATAAGGGCAGTAATAAACATGGAGCCTTCAAAGTGCATTACAGATATTCAAAAGCTAATAGGCCGACTGGCGGCACATTGGCGCTTCATATCAAGGTCAGTCAAAAAGGCATTAACCTTTTTTGCTGTGCTGAAGGTTCGAAGGCTTTGGAGTGGGGTCTCAATTTCCAAGAGGCTTTTGAGAAAGTGAAAGATTATCTGACTAAGGCCCCCTTCTGATGAGACCGAATCCAAAAAAATGCTGCAACTCTACCTTGCTGTGTCGGACCGAACTCTGGGAGTGGTGCTAGTGAAAGAACATGAGGGCAACCAACACCCAATTTTTTATGTGTCTTATATGCTAAAGGATGTCGAAACCAGGTACCCTAACGCTGAGAAGTTCGCATATAGGTTGGTCATGGCCACACGAAAATTGTGACACGACTTTCAAGGGAGAACAGTGCAGATAGTGACCGATCAGCCACTCAAGAAAATTCTGACAAGATCCAAAGCCTCAGGGAGGGTGGTCGCCTGGTCAATCGAGCTGGGTGAATATGCTTTGGATTACATTCCGAAAACATCCATAAAAGCCCAGACACTAGCCGATTTCATGGTAGAATGCACTTTCTCTGAGAAAAAGGACCTCATGCCCGAAGAGCAATTGATTTTGCAGCCGGGTATATAGAAACTTTTTGTTTACGGGTCAGTAGCTCGATTGAAGTGTGGGGCAGGCCTTATATTATCATCCCCCGAGGGATTTGAGATATATCAAGCCATTCGGTTTACTTTCCCCCTCACCAACAATGAATCTGAATACGAAGCCTTGCTGACTGGATTAAGCTTGGCGAAGAACCTCGAAGTAAAATATTTAAGGGTGTTCAGTGACTCTATGTTGGTAGTGAAACATTTATCGGGAGAATATGAACAAAGGGAGCTGAGAACTCGAACCTATGCCGCCAAAGTAAAAGAACTATCTTTGTCTTTCCAATCGTTTGAACTAAGCCAAATTGCCAGGGAAAATAATAGCAGAGCTGATATATTATCTCGGCTGGCATCGGCCAAGACACAAAGTCTCACCGGGTTCATTTATCTGATCAAGGTGACGGCCCCTTCAATCGACAAGAAACAATCCATGGAAATCCACCAGATGATAATGTGGATGATGCCAATTTTAACCTTCTTGAAAAGGGAACATTGCCCCTCAGTAAGAAGGAGGCACGGAAAGTCAGATACAGAGCAGCCATCTACACCATCATAAATGAGAGACTCTACAGGAGGTCGGCCTCATCGCCGCTTCTCCGATGTCTGGATACGGAAGAGCAGAAACTTTCTCTAGAGACGGTCCATGAGGGCATCTGCAGAGAACATCTCGCCGAAAGTGCTTTGGCCTTCAAAATTCTCCGAAAAGGTTTCTACTGGCCGACCCTAAGGGCTGATGCACACCAATATGTAAAAAAATGCAGGCAATGTTAGTTATTCAGCCCAATTCGGAAAAAACCCTCGAAGAAGATGACTTCAGTATTGAACCCCATACCCTTTTCCATGTGGGCGATGGACATCGTAGGAATTTTCCGATCAGTACCAAACGGGCAAAGTATTGCATAATTGCCATCGATTATATGACTAAATGGGTGGAAGCTCATCCTTTGGCCACCATAACCGAAGAGGCGGTGAAGAAATTCATGCTGGAGCTGGTCATACTGAGGTTCGGGATTCCCAAAGTATGTGTATCCGACTTCATCGGAAACAAGTTCCGAACTTTTTTACACCACTTCAGAATCCAACATAAATTCAGCTCTGTAGGACATCCACAAGGAAATGGCGCCGTCGAAGTGGTAAACAAGATTATTTATGATGGAATTAAGAAGAGGTTAGGCGAAGCAAGTGGGATAAAGAGCTACCCTGGGTCTTGTGGGCTGACTGAATGACACCAAGGTCGTCCACAAGAGAAAAGGAGGATCAGTTGCACTTGTAGCTGACAGTGAGAAGGTTGGAGCTAGGAATGAGGAGAAGACAATGCCAAGTCTCAAAATTGGCACAAGCAAATCAGAATCAAGCAAGGGTAAAGAGCCAGTAGCTGAGGATGAAAACAATTCCAGTCAGGATAACTCTGATGATGTTGATGAACATCTGGCTTTTCTGTCCAGGAGGTTTGCAAAGATGAAGTTCAGGAAAAATACAAAATTCACTAAGCCAAACAAAAACATGGTGGACAAATCCAAGTTCAAATATTATAACTGTGGCATTAGTGGACACTTTGCAAGTGAGTGTAGGAAGCCAACCTCTGATAAGAAGAAATTTGAGCAAGTTGATTACAAAAAGAAGTATTTTGATTTGCTCAAACAAAAGGAAAGAGCTTTTCTCACCCAAGATGATTGAGCAGCAGATGGAGTCAATGAAGATGATGATATGGAATATGTCAACCTAGCCCTGATGGCTAATTCTGATGAAAATGAAACTAGTTCATCAAGCAACCAGGTAATTACTACTGATCTCTCTCAGCTTTCTAAAAATGAATGCAATGAAGCCATAAATGATATGTCCAATGAATTATATCATTTGCGAGTTTCCCTTAAATCACTAGCCAAGGAAAACACTAGGATTAAAGAGAATAATGTGTTTTTAAGTGATAGGAATGCTGTGTTAGAGGATCAGGTAATTGAGCTTGAAAAGATTAAACTTAAATGCTTGACTGTTGAGAGTGAACTAGAAGAAGCTGTTAAGAAAGTAGAAATTCTTTCTAAACAGTTAGAAAGTGAGCAAGAGGTAATCAAGGCCTGGAAAACATCTAGGGATGTTAGTGTTCAGATTGCCAAGGTTCAGGGAATTGAATCATTCTGTAAGGATGCCTGGAAGAAAAAAAAAGGAGTTGGAATTAATTGATGGATTGTCAACGGATGTGCAATCAACGGATGATGAAAGTTATCCGTTGAAGGAAGAAAAGGAGCATCCGTTGAAGGCTCATCAATTAAAACAGGCAAGTAATTTCAAAAATAAAAATCTCAGTAAGAAGGATGGTTCAACTCTCAAGAACTTTGTCAAAGAAGGAACTAGCACATCCAAAGATGTCAGTAAGGTGAATATAGGACACATGACTTTAGATCAGCTGAAAAATAGGCTTACGTTGGTTGAGGATAAGAAGGAAACTAAAAGAAAATCTAAAAGAAATGGGAAGGTAGGGATTAATAAACATAACAATTACACACCTAATAGGTATGCTCCTAGAAAAAGCTGTGTGCATTGTAAAAAATGTTAATCACCTATCTGATAATTGCAAATCTGTTAAAAATGCTCCCATGCCTTCAAATCCCTCCATGCCTAACATGTCTATGTCACATCTGCATGTTATGCCTGTTATGTCTCATCAGAATCCCCATGCACATTTTGCAAACATGCCATATATTAATAATCCTTATTTTACTGCATTTAGTATGCCTCAAATGCCATACAATATGCCTATGTGGAATAACATGTTTGCACAATCTATGCCTTATCAAATTCAATCAAATGTCCTAATGATTCTGTGACTAACCCTACACTTCAACCAACCACATCTGAGATCAAGGTTGACCCAAAGTTACCTAAGTCAAAAGATGCAGGAGGAATGAAGTCTAGGAAAAAGACTAACAAGGCTGGACCCAAGGAAACTTGGGTACCAAAATCAACTTGATTGATTTTGTTGTGTGCAGGGAAAAAGAAGGAATCTATGGTACTTGGACAGTGGCTGTTCAAGACACATGACAGGAGATTTCACCCTGCTCACAGAGTTTAAGGAGAGAGCTGGCCCTAGCATAACCTTTGGAGATGACAACAAAGGATTCACAATGGGATATGGCTTGATTTCAAAAGAAAATGTCATCATTGATGAAGTTGCATTGGTTGATGGTCTCAAACATAACTTATTGAACATCAGTCAACTATGTGACAGAGGGAATACTGTTTCCTTCAATTCTGAAGCCTGTATTGTCACAAGTAAGAAGGACAATAAAGTGGTTCTAACTGGAGTTAGAAAAGGGAATGTGTACTTAGCTGACTTCAACTCTACAGATGCAGAATCTATTACTTGTATTCTCAGCAAAGCAAGCTCAGTTGAAAGTTGGCTATGGCACAAGAAGCTGTCCCATTTGAATTTCAAGACAATGAATAATCTAGTCAAAAAGGACTTAGTTAGAGGAGTACCTCTAGTAGAATTCACAAGGGATGGACTGTGTGATGCTTGTCAGAAAGGAAAGCAAAAGAAAGTATCATTCAGTAAGAAGCTTGAATCTGCAATTGATGAACCATTACAACTGCTACACATGGATCTTTTTGGACCAGTCAATGTATTGTCAATTTCAAGGAAAAAATATTGCCTAGTAATTGTAGATGATTTCTCAAAGTTTTCATGGGTTTATTTTCTTGGATCAAAGGATGAAGCTAGTGAAATCATTATCAATCATATCAAGCAAGTCAACAATCATCCTGATTTCAAAGTAAGGAATATTAGGAGTGACAATGGAACTGAGTTCAAGAATTCAACCATGAAGTTGTTCTGTGAAGAAAATGGGATCATGCATGAGTTCTCATCTCCAAGGACCCCACAACAAAATGGTGTGGTGGAAAGGAAGAACAGATCACTAATTGAAGCTGCAAGGACAATGCTTGAAGAGTCAAAACTCCTAACTTACTTTTGGGCTGAGGTTGTTAACTGTGCATGTTACACTCAGAATATTTCTCTAATCAATCAGGCAAAAGGCATGACTCCCTATCAATTATTCAAGAGAAGAAAACCAACTTTAAACTTTCTGCATGTCTTTGGTTGCAAATGTTACATCTTAAAGAATCAATCTGATCACAAAGGGAAGTTTGATGCAAAGGCTGATGAAGGAATATTTGTTGGTTATTCTGCTGGAAAATCATATAGGGTCTACAATCTAAGAACCAACATTGTCATGGAATCTGTGCATGTTGTGTTTGATGATAAAAAGATTGATGGACTAACAGATGAGGGACATCATGAAGACTCAAATTTGAAAATATTGAGATATATTATGATGATAGTGAAGATGAGAATGATGAAGAAGGCATCTCAAGAAGAATTCAAAATCTGCCTTTGGATAATGCACAGAATGCTGCATCCGTTGAAAGTCATAATTCAGCTTCCGTTGAAAGAAGCAATGCAGCATCCGTTGAAAGACAAAGTGCATCATCCGTTGAAGTTCATAATGAAGCATCCGTTGATCACAGTCTGTCAACGGATAATCAATTCACTTCATCAGTTGATAGAGCTCCTAATTCCTTTCAAAGGATCAGCAACTCAGGGGGAGTTTCAACCAATCAACATTCTATCTCACATCATGACAATACTGAGGCAACCTCATCTAGAGCTAATCTACCACCTCAAAGGAAATGGACCAAGAATCACCCTTTTGAACTGATCTTTGGTGATGCTACATCTAAAGTGCAAACTAGAAGGGCTAGTCAAGATGAATGTCTGTATAGTAGCTTTCTATCACAGGAGGAACCTAAGAGAGTGGAAGAAGCTCTATTGGATCCAGATTGGATTTTAGCAATGCAAGAGGAGCTAAACCAATTTGAGAGGAACAAAGTATGGAAGCTGGTACCCAAGCTAAAGAACAAGAGTTCTATTGACACAAAATAGGTATTCAGAAATAAGATGGATGAAAATGGCATTGTCATAAGGAATAAAGCCAGATTGGTTGCTAAAGGCTATTCTCAACAAGAGGGAATAGATTTTGATGAAACATTTGCTCCAGTTGCCAGACTTGAGGCCATCAGAATCTTTCTAGCCTATGCAGCCCATGCCAATTTCAAAGTCTATCAAATGGATGTCAAGAGTGCATTTCTAAATGGGGAATTGGAGGAAGAAGTTTATGTGAGCCAACCTCCAGGATTTGAAGATCCAAACTTCCCAGACTATGTGTATTATCTGTTGAAAGTACTCTATGGACTAAAGCAAGCACCTAGAGCCTGGTATGAGACTTTGTCAAAATTTCTTCTAGATAATCACTTCACAAGAGGTACTGTTGACAAAACTCTTTTCTTTAGAAATGTTAATGGCTCTACAATACTTGTTCAAATTTATGTAGATGATATTATATTTGGATCTACAGATGATAAACTTTGTAAAAAGTTTGCTAAGTTAATGCAAAGTAAATATGAAATGAGCATGATGGGAGAGCTAACTTATTTTCTTGGTTTACAAGTTAAACAAGTTAGTGGTGGAATTTTCATTAGTCAAACTAAATATATTTATGATCTTTTAAAGAAGTTTGACTTAATGGACTGTTCATCTGCAAAAACTCCCATGGCCACTGCCACTAAGCTTGAATTAAACAAGGCTGAAAAGTCTGTGGACATTTCAAGTTATAGAGGCATGGTTGGCTCACTTTTATATTTAACTGCTAGTAGACCTGATATAATGTTTTCTACATGTCTCTGTGCTAGATTTCAAGCTGACTCTAAAGAATCTCACTTAATGGCTATTAAAAGAATCTTCAGATATCTCAAAGGGACTCCAAATCTAGGAATTTGATACCCTAGAGAGTCTGGTTTTGATCTAATTGGCTACTCAGTTGCAGATTGTAATAACCCCAATTGTTGGAAATTTTTGAAACCCTTATGAATAGTGTTTTTGCTGAATGAGAAAACTTTTCATGCCACACTATGTAGGGGTTCTGATATGGATATTCTGAGATTTTATTAGTACTTTATATGGGATATAAGTGTATGTAACGATCGTCAGAATCCAAATCCGAACACTTTGATTTTTCCCGGAAATCCACTAGATACGGAAAGAATTGAGAAAAAGGTAACAGGATAAAAAGGATTTAAATTAAAGGATTATAAGAGAGGATCATAGAAGGAATACAATATATTGAGAAAGTTTAAGGGAACCTAAGTAATAAGATCCCGGGTATGATCCCTCAAACGATAAACGAAAACGAAAGTTAAGCGAACCGTATAACAGATCAGCGGTCATTAGGCAAACAATTAAAAGCTAATCAAAGGGATTAGTGGGGATGATGTCATCCAACCAATAGAAAGAGGACAAAGGAGGGGTGATGACATCACAAAGTGATGTAGGCATGACATGGGAAGGAAGGAGGTGTGGTTGAATGAGAACCACACAAATTCAAGGGCAACAAGGTAATTGACTAAATCAAACAACAAAAACCAACCAACCAAAAGCAAAACAAGGCAAAACACAAAAATCTCTCTTCTTCTTCTTCATGCTCTCGGCCCATTCCTTAAAAAATGAAGATCCAAGCTCCACCACTTACTATTTAGCAAGGTAATTATCTAAGCTTCCCCATGGATAGTTACATACTTCCTATAAGTTTAAGCTTCTAATTCCAAGCCAATCTTTTTCTATAAATCATGGAAGAAGATGGTGAATAGTGTTTTTCAAGAAATAAAATTTGTGTTATTGAAGTTTTGTTTAGATTAAGCTTGGATAAGGACTTTAAGGGTGATTCCAAGCCATTCTCTTGATTCTCCACTCTCCAAGGAAGGTATAACTTCTCAAACCCTTAGTATTAAGTTTTGTTGGTTTGGATTTCATAATGTTAGATGATGGGTTAGTGTAATGAGTGTGTACTCATAATAGAGCTTTGTTTAGTAAGTGGTTTTGTTGATTTTGGAGTTAGGAATGATGCTTGTTAGATTTGAAGTTCTTGGTCACTTTTTTTTTGACTTGGTTTAGATGAATAAATTGGTAATATTGAGTTGATTGGGGGCTGTTGTAATATAGTTTAGATGGAGGTTTGATTGGGTTGTGAATTGGAGTTGAAATTGTGGTTGTTTGAATTGGTTTAAATTTGGGAAATCGCGTAAACATAGCCGTCGTAACGTCCGATTTTCTGTAGACTGTTTTTGTGCATAACATTAGGACCCGAGAACCCCCTGCTAGATTATGACCATTGCCATGTCTAGATAGCTCATGTTACGAGCTTCGTTTTGATATGAAGTTCGTTCGATTCCGATGCACGGTTTAGGAGAAACGACCGTTTCAAGTAACGGCGTTTCGCGAACGAAACTTTTCCCCTCGCCTTACTTTGAAACATAGGTTAAAGACCAAAAAGGGTTAATTAATGTATGAAACATTATGGTAAGTGTGTTAGGCAGTTGGTAAGACACTCGCGAAGGAATTGCCTTAAAACTCGTAAAGGTTAAATTATTAAAAATGGTGGAGCCGAGGGTACCCGGGTGACTTAAGCAAATCAGTAAGCGCAAAACGAGCGTTAGAGTCTGAGTTGGTTAGAGTATAGATTTACAAGTGACTTTGGTTTAAGTCCAACTTACTTGTTGCTTATAGGTTACCAGACTCGTCCCGAGCCATTCGTAACCCCCAGTCGCTCAGGCAAGTTTTCTACCCGTTATACTGTTGTTGTGATGAATATATGTATATGCATTATCTTGCGTTAGATGCATGTTGGTTAATTAGCAAATGTTGCGATATATTGAAGCATGCTGATATGGTATATATATGCATGCCTGTTTCGTATTCTTGATTTATATATCTGTTGGTTCAAATGCTTATTCGTTGCATAATACCTATGCTAGAGAATAGTGGTAATTTGCATATACCCTTAGTATAGGGACCCAAAGGTGAAAATATTTTCTAAAACCGGGAGTCGAGGATCCCGAGTAGATTTTATATATATATATATATTTATATATATATGGTTATAGTTTTCCAAACTATTAATCGAATAAGGTTTATTCGATAACTTTATTTTATTTAATGAATATTATTTGAATATTCATTCGAGGACTTATGACTCTGTTTATTATATTTAATGATTATTAATTGGATATTCATTGGAGGATGTATGACTCCGTTTATTTTATTTAATGAATATTATTTATAATATTCATTCGAGGTATTATGACTCCGCTTATTATTTAATAATATTCTTTATTTTATTAAAGAATAATGTTTCGATAATCAAACTTATTTTCGATTATTCAAATAAAGATAGTACTTTCATATAAGTATATCTTTGGTTATTTAATATCCATTTCAAGTATAAGTTTTAAAACTTCTACTTCAATTATTTTAATAAAGATTATTCTTTATGGGAATATTATTTAAATAATAATATTCAGATATTTTCTAATATATCGGGACTGATTTATTTCATTAAATCAGCTTTACTCCAAACATTCTTAAAAATGTTTTCGAGTCTTCAAAATGATTTTAAAAGTTAGAGCGGATCCCAAAACTCGTTTTTCGATTTAAGATCTTCCTTTCGAAGGAGACTTGAATATTCGCTCAAAATCTTGGGGATCCGGCTCTGTGGTGTATTTTATATTCGTAACATGGTTGCTGTTTTGAGAAAACAATTTAATTACTTGCCCAATGTTCGGGAAGTAAGTCCATCTGATTGAGTCGGCATAAGCGACAGGCCGGGGTACGGTCTATGAATGTGTAAGTGGCTGGGTGGCAGTCCATCAACGCGTGAGTGGCCGGGTAACGGTCTAGCGCGAGGTCCTAATGCGGCCAGGGTGATGACCGGTGAGGAATTCATCCATCTACAGTAGAAAAGGTTACTTATTGGTATCTTTGCCTGATCAGCAAGATATCTGGTTTATGCCAAAATTCTTTTCCTTTCCAAAATTCATTGGATGTTACCAACTCTGTTCATACTTTACATAACAGAGGTTCCAGGAAATGTTTAAGAGATATATATGTGGATATATATCGGGACTAAATAAAGTATCTCGTAACTTTATTTCATTCAATAATATTTCAAAGATTGAATCTATTCAAGTCTTATCTTGTAGTCTCATCAGTGGGATGAACTTTTGAAATTAATTATAACTTGAACGGTGGTAGTTCAAGTAGTATTTGGAAAAGATATAAGTATATTGGAGTACCTTATAACTTCATCTTTTAAACTTATATCTAGTTAATAATTGTCTTATGAATGACAAAGATTTTCAGAAAAACATTGAGACAAGGTTAGATATATTAGATCACCTTGCAACGATAATTTTATACAGTTATAAACTGTAACTTTGTGTATATTATGCATGGAAGAGGACTTCCCATATTTTGAAAAGTATATATGTATATATATATATACTGAATATTTTGCGACTTCATCGCATTAAGATATCAACTTGGTTCATTTCTTTTGACCAAGACTTTCATGAGTACTATGAGAAGGCTCATATATTGTTAATCATTATACATATTATTTTGGTGGGCTTGCTGCTCACCCTTGCTTTATTTCTTCATCACACAACAACAGTTAGGAAAGATGGCTAGACTCCAGCAGACCCAGCGCAAGCGCGTGGGAAGCGTCCCGCGTCTTCCTATTGATGTTGTAGCTGCTATAGCTGCAGAGGTAGATCTATTGTAGATCAGACCATCTACTTTTGAGAATCAATTATGTATAATTATAACTTGTGGCAGATAATGGCAATTAACTGTAAATTTATCAAGTAATCATTTTGGGTTGTAATAACTTTTAAATTGTGGATTCAAAGACTTGTACTTATTTAAATTTCATCTCTGAGACTATAACGGGTTGTGGTGTGTGTTAGTGTGGGGTCACAGCATAAGGTTATTTATTATTAATTAAGTGAAGTGATATTGTGGAAAGAAGGACCGTGACGACCCGAATCCCCGACCCCGGATCTGGGGGTGTTACAGAAATGGTATCAGAGCTAAGCGTTATAAACCTCAGAGATGATGTGACGTTAAGATAATAAGTTCACTAAGATAATAAGAACTCTTGCCAAGTTCATAGTCGGGCTACCTAACGTAGTACTGACAGTTAAAACCCTTATGGGAACCCTTATAAATATCGTGATAGGAGCGTAGTTCGTTATCGTATATGGTAGCGGGACTCCGAACCCTGAGGTTGAGGAGCAACAATGCGATGATGTTTATTACTTATTAGAGATCAGATTATGGATCCGATAGAGCGTCCTAACGCGGGATCGGATGATGTTCATATTGAGGATATAGCGGTTGAGGATGTTGTCCTAGAAGGGATAGTTGCTGAGGAGGATCCCATGGAAGATCCTGACAAGAATGAATAAAGGACCACTGAGGAATTGATGACCATGGTTAGGGCAACTACCAGAGGTAGGATTGGCCGGTCACTACCAGAGGTTCGTTCAAGTTTGTAAAGATAGTAGCCCCCTTTAACGCGGCTTACTCGTAAGACTGAGAAGTTCGAATGGACAGAGAAATGCGAGAACAGCTTTCAAGAACTGAAGCAAAGATTGGTGACGGCCCCTATGATGGCATCGCCGGATGGAAAATAAGATTTTGTGATTTGTATTGACGCTTCGTATAAGGAATTAGGGTGCTTCTTAGCACAGCAAGATAATCGCGTCTGCGTCAAGACAATTAAGGTAATATGAAATTGATATCCCCACCCATGAGCTTGGGCTCGTGGCAATAGTTTTGCCCTAAAAGATTTGAGGCACTACTTGTATGGAGAGAAGTGCGAGATTTGCACAAGCCATAAGTGCTCTAGTACATTTTCCCGAAGAAAAAGCTCAACATGCGCCAGAGGAGATGGTTAGAACTAATCAAGGACTACGATTATGAGATTCTTTATCATTCGAGGGAAAGCCAATGTGGTGGCTGATGCCCTTAGTAAAAAGGAGAGACTCAAGACGATAATGTCTTTGGGAGAGTTTATAAGAGATTTTGGAAATAGTAGTGAAGGTAACCGGAGCCGGTACCGAAAAGCTGTTTGAGATAGCAATACAGCCCGAATTATTGGAAAAGAACATATTGTGCCAGTAAAAGTGATGAATGAAGGCAGAGAGCCAACAAATAAATATGAGATTAATACCGAGAAAGATGATAAGGGAATAATGAGGTATTCCTATAGAATTTGGGTTCCGAAAGTTCAAGAGCGTAAGGATGAGAACTTAGATGAGAGCCATAGTTTGAGGAATAAGATTTAGAGCAAACCCTGAACGTGATAGTCAGGGAGGTCGCCATCAATATAGAAGGAACCCATGACATATCGGAGTGGAAAATGAGGATTTTAAATTAAAAGATGACCCCAATTATGGGGAGTAGGATGAAACATTTCATACTAAGGAAATAGAAAGACGAGTAAGGAAAGGAGACCTGAGACGGTACTCCTATACGGCAATTCATGGACCTGTCTAGACAGAACTTAGACTATTATCCCCAACCACCACCTTGAGGAAACAATGTGATAGGAAATTCTTTCAGGACCTGTAAGTCTCTAAGCTCTCAGAGTTCCAAGGAACAAGTTGACCCAATCGAGGCAAGAGCCTGGCTAAAGGAAATATAGGAATCATTTGAGATTCTAAATGATTGACGAATCTCAAAAGGACTGTTTTTGTCACTTACCCTCCTAAGAGAGAGACCACCCGCTGGTGAAAGACCAAGAAAGGCACGGAGCAAGAGATTATAATAAACTGATTTAAGTCCAGTCAATTGTTTTCGGGAAAGTAATTCCCAAAGATAAGGAGATAGTGTAAAAGCTTTAGAGTCAGAACAAAGGCAGACGAGTATGATAAATTATGAATCTAAGTTGTAAAAGTTGTCAAGATTCGTTCTGAGGACACGAATCCAGAATGACAGGATGTTTGAAATCAATGCTTATGTTGTGTTGGTTCATGAAATAACGATAAGAGAAAGGAAAATAAAAAGAAACTGAAGTGGAAAGTAATATAAAGGCAATAGAGTTTGAGGAATGATAAAGGAATTGGGTATGAGGAAACCCTAAAGACTCGTAGCAATAGAAATAGAAAAGTATGTAATCGTCAGGATGAGGGTGATTCACCATGAGTTAAAATTGCTGGGTGAAGGCATAAGAGATACATATATTTTATCCCTAGTAAGTTGGGAGGATTCAAGGAAACCTTGAGATAGTTCGAAGGATAAATAATAAGACGCGGATAGACTAAGGAGACAAGAAAGTAAGAAGGTAGGAAAATTGGATGAAGGAAGTGACCTTCAAGAATGTGAAGTGTAAGACCGGTGGCTTGATACCCAGAAAGGGAGACGCCAGGTATGAAAGATATCCCAACATTGAGGTGACTGTTGAGATAAACAACAAAAGTAAACACGGAATTATTAAGAAGAAGTTCACGTTGAACACGACCAATATCTTCCAGAACATCCTTGTTATCGTTACCAAATTAGGCAAGAAAAGCGGATAACCGTTGTTATCTTTTGGAGGCCATATTGATTGACCTCAGGTTGTATACAGATGTTATTGTGAAATTAGGCATATACTATCGAGGTGGGAATGATTGAATAAGACACCCTTATCAGGGATATATGACTTGATTTATCCATGGAAGGATGCAGGTACCTTTTAAAGGTGGAATTAAGGATAGAACATCGGTAACTTAAAATGAATCCTAGGGGAATGCATAAAGGTTGGCATTTCACCCTTAATAGGGACAGTATGAGTTTTGACAGGATGAATTGGAAAGGGTTAAGGTAACAACAACCTTTAAGGATCAGTGGAGAAATTTTTCAGAAGTATATAGACAATGGTTCTAGTAATAGTGAATGGTATTTTGATATGCCCTGTATCTAGGGAATACATGAGGGACGATTGAAGGATAACCTTAGAGGTTTTACAAGGAGAAAGGTAATATTCAAAATTATCAAGAATAAAAATGTTGATAAAAGAAATATGACGTAATTATAATGGTGCCAAGTGGGGCACATGTTAAACCACGAGAAAGTATGGACCGAACCAGTAAAGGTTGAAATTATTCAGGGCAATTAGGACCTAAGACAAAAGATGTTCTAAGTACGATCGAGAGTCAGTCGCGACAGTGATTAACCTCTAAAGACTGAGGCAATAACTTATGGAAAAATGGTGATTTTTTTTTTCTCATCAGATTTTAATGAAAACATCTTCACATAAGTTGTGATGGAAATGAGATAGAAAATTTAGTTGAAGATGGTTAAAAGACATTGATTATAAGGAACTATGACTATCGGGAAAGGCCAAAGAGGTGGCCGACACTTTAAAGGTAAAAGGATAATTGTAGGCGCTTGTGCCAAAGGAATACAGTGATGATGGTTAAAGCTGAGATGGTTGTATTTTGGGTTGGAAGATTGTCATTCCTTCTGATGACTGTGCAATACCCAACCGTAATAGTAGTTAGTAAAGGTTTAATTCGTGTAATCGCCATGAGCGGGCTATCTATCTCAGAAGATACTATCTTGAGATAAGCCAGGACTATGTTTCCAAAAGGACTAGACGAACCTTTGAGTTAAGTCTTCTATTTAAGGCATATGATTAAGAATGGTATTAACCTGCTATCGTTGCTTTGATTGAAACTCTTCTGCAATTTTATCTACTTCATGTCATGAAAGTACGTCAAGTTCAGGAGTGTTCTTCATGAATCATGAACGGTGATCATGTTACCTCCTTAGAAGAATTAGATACGAGATGTATGGACTCCGTATGGTTAGCTATTAAGACTTCATGGAAAATGAATGACTACAGTAGGTCAGTGGTGGACCATGGTAAGGCAGCAATGATTATGCGAGTATTGAGCTGATTACAACCGTGAGAGTTGTATTGGAATGGGTGTTGAGATTGAGTACCACTAATCGGGTCGTGGTAGTGTATAAGTTATCATTGATAGACTAATTAAGTAGAGTATCTACCTAGTGAATAATTATTCTTTCTTATCAATAGAGAGTCGTATTATTATACGAGGAAGGTTGCGGTGCAAGCATAGAATTCTAGTAACGATGATGTATAGAATGAGATCCCAGATTCGATTTTCGATGTCGAGGGAGTTTCAAAGGTGATTATGTATAAGCTCGAGGAAGAGTGTGGGTCCATAGAATGATGGACGGGATAGCGAAAATATTTAGGCATGGGAAATACGAGGCTATAATGCTTAATGTTGATTTATATACGTATATGATTTGTTCTCCTATGACAAACCTCTATAGTTCAGAGGTAGGTTCCAAGCCAGATATTTTGAGGCAGTATATTTTTTTTTTCATATATACAATTCTCTTCAATTCATTCTTTTCTCTTCTTTTCATTTCATGTAAGCTGAGAAGAACAACCCTTCCAGAAAGGGGAGGTATTGCCGAATGACTATCTATCTGTGTGATAGAAGCCTAGTAGGATACCAGCTATTGTTTAATTGCTTGTCAAGTACTAAAGGCTGGCCACCTTCTGTACTAACTAAGCGATATAACAAGTGTTCATGATCATAGTGATCTCTCAACAAATTCCTTTACTTCTATTTGATTGATCAAATTTTGGAAAATATAAACAACTGAAAAAGGAGTAATAAAGTGGTGGTAGTATGCGGAATGGGAACACATTCGTGATACTAAGGTTGACGTGGTTATTAAAAGGTTATAGAACGCTAACGAGCAAAAGTATAACCAGTATAATATTAGGAACGGAAGGTAGTAGCGATTACGAACTGGAAAAGAATGGGTATTGAGAAGCAAAAGCTCTAATGCTAAAAGCTATAATGAGAGTCTGTGCAATAGACTTGAAAGAAATTGGAATGATCACTTAACACGGATTGAGTTTTCTTACGACAATAGATCGTATGTCAGGTATCGAGATGTCGTCTTATGAGATCCTTGAGGGAAGACAACGTCGATCTCCCTTATGTTAGGATGAAGTTGTAGAGCGCAAGATGCTCGGACCAGCAGTGGTCCAAAGGACCAAGGATATGATAGATCTAATCAGAGGACGGCTAGTAGTAGCCCAAGATGGACATGACACGAAAGGATAAAGAGTACGAAATAGTGGACCTAGTAATGTTATAGGTATCCCTTGGAAAGGATTGATGAGGTTCGGAAAGAAAGGAAAGCTAAGTCTACAATTTGTTGGACCCTCAGATATATTAAGACGTTTGGGAAGTTAGCATATGAGCTAGCCCTACCCCCGAACCTGTAGCAAGTTCATAACGTGTTCCACGTATCAATGTTAAGGAAGTGTAATTCAGATGCCAGGCAAATAGGGGCATATGAGCGCATAGACATGCAACCCGACGTAGCCTATATGGAGCAACCAGGAAGGGTTATAGAGTGAAAAGGAACAAGTGCTTAGGGGAAGGATTATCAAACTAGGCAGAGTTTGGTGACAGGACCACAATATGGGAAAATTTACTCGAGAGTTAGAAAGTTTAATGCTAAGAAAGTATCCCCATTTGTTTTCTATTTGATTCCGGGACGGAATCCTTTTAAGGAGGGGAGACTATAATAACCCCAATTGTTGAAAATTTTTGAAACCCTTATGAATAGTGTTTTTGCTGAATGAGAAAACTTTTCATGCCACACTATGTAGGGGTTCTGATATGGATATTCTGAGATTTTATTAGTACTTTATATGGGATATAAGTGTATGTAAAGATCGTCAGAATCCAAATCCGAACACTTTGATTTTTCCCGGAAATCCACTAGATACGGAAAGAATTGAGAAAAAGGTAACAGGATAAAAAGGATTTAAATTAAAGGATTATAAGAGAGGATCATAGAAGGAATACAATATATTGAGAAAGTTTAAGGGAACCTAAGTAATAAGATCCCGGGTATGATCCCTCAAACGATAAACGAAAACGAAAGTTAAGCGAACCGTATAACAGATCAGCGGTCATTAGGCAAACAATTAAAAGCTAATCAAAGGGATTAGTGGGGATGATGTCATCCAACCAATAGAAAAAGGACAAAGGAGGGGTGATGACATCACAAAGTGATGTAGGCATGACATGGGAAGGAAGGAGGTGTGGTTGAATGAGAACCACACAAATTCAAGGGCAACAAGGTAATTGACTAAATCAAACAACAAAAACCAACCAACCAAAAGCAAAACAAGGCAAAACACAAAAATCTCTCTTCTTCTTCTTCATGCTCTCGGCCCATTCCTTAAAAAATGAAGATCCAAGCTCCACCACTTACTATTTAGCAAGGTAATTATCTAAGCTTCCCCATGGATAGTTACATACTTCCTATAAGTTTAAGCTTCTAATTCCAAGCCAATCTTTTTCTATAAATCATGGAAGAAGATGGTGAATAGTGTTTTTCAAGAAATAAAATTTGTGTTATTGAAGTTTTGTTTAGATTAAGCTTGGATAAGGACTTTAAGGGTGATTCCAAGCCATTCTCTTGATTCTCCACTCTCCAAGGAAGGTATAACTTCTCAAACCCTTAGTATTAAGTTTTGTTGGTTTGGATTTCATAATGTTAGATGATGGGTTAGTGTAATGAGTGTGTACTCATAATAGAGCTTTGTTTAGTAAGTGGTTTTGTTGATTTTGGAGTTAGGAATGATGCTTGTTAGATTTGAAGTTCTTGGTCACTTTTTTTTGACTTGGTTTAGAAGAAAAAATTGGTAATATTGAGTTGATTGGGGGCTGTTGTAATATAGTTTAGATGGAGGTTTGATTGGGTTGTGAATTGGAGTTGAAATTGTGGTTGTTTGAATTGGTTTAAATTTGGGAAATCGCGTAAATATAGCCGTCGTAACGTCCGATTTTCTGTAGACTGTTTTTGTGCATAACATTAGGACCCGAGAACCCCCTGCTAGATTATGACCATTGCCATGTCTAGATAGCTCATGTTACGAGCTTCGTTTTGATATGAAGTTCGTTCGATTCCGATGCACGGTTTAGGAGAAACGACCGTTTCAAGTAACGGCGTTTCGCGAACGAAACTTTTCCCCTCGCCTTACTTTGAAACATAGGTTAAAGACCAAAAAGGGTTAATTAATGTATGAAACATTATGGTAAGTGTGTTAGGCAGTTGGTAAGACACTCGCGAAGGAATCGCCTTAAAACTCGTAAAGGTTAAATTATTGAAAATGGTGGAGCCGAGGGTACCCGGGTGACTTAAGCAAATCAGTAAGCGCAAAACGAGCGTTAGAGTCTGAGTTGGTTAGAGTATAGATTTACAAGTGACTTTGGTTTAATTCCAACTTACTTGTTGCTTATAGGTTACCAGACTCGTCCCGAGCCATTCGTAACCCCCAGTCGCTCATGCAAGTTTTCTACCCGTTATACTGTTGTTGTGATGAATATATGTATATGCATTATCTTGCGTTAGATGCATGTTGGTTAATTAGCAAATGTTGCGATATATTGAAGCATGCTGATATGGTATATATATGCATGCCTGTTTCGTATTCTTGATTTATATATCTGTTGGTTCAAATGCTTATTCGTTGCATAATACCCATGCTAGAGAATAGTGGTAATTTGCATATACCCTTAGTATAGGGACCCAAAGGTGAAAACATTTTCTAAAACCGGGAGTCGAGGATCCCGAGTAGATTTTATATATATATATATTTATATATATATGGTTATAGTTTTCCAAACTATTAATCGAATAAGGTTTATTCGATAACTTTATTTTATTTAATGAATATTATTTGAATATTCATTCGAGGACTTATGACTCTGTTTATTATATTTAATGATTATTAATTGGATATTCATTGGAGGATGTATGACTCCGTTTATTTTATTTAATGAATATTATTTATAATATTCATTCGAGGTATTATGACTCCGCTTATTATTTAATAATATTCTTTATTTTATTAAAGAACAATGTTTCGATAATTAAACTTATTTTCGATTATTCAAATAAAGATAGTACTTTCATATAAGTATATCTTTGGTTATTTAATATCCATTTCAAGTATAAGTTTTAAAACTTCTACTTCAATTATTTTTATAAAGATTATTCTTTATGGGAATATTATTTAAATAATAATATTAAGATATTTTCTAATATATCGGGACTGATTTATTTCATTAAATCAGCTTTACTCCAAACATTCTTAAAAATGTTTTCGAGTCTTCAAAATGATTTTAAAAGTTAGAGCGGATCCCAAAACTCGTTTTCCGATTTAAGATCTTCCTTTCGAAGGAGACTTGAATATTCGCTCAAAATCTTGGGGATCCGGCTCTGTGGTGTATTTTATATTCGCAACATGGTTGCTGTTTTGAGAAAACAATTTGATTACTTGCCCAATGTTCGGGAAGTAAGTCCATCTGATTGAGTCGGCATAAGCGACAGGCCGGGGTACGGTCTATGAATGTGTAAGTGGCTGGGTGGCAGTCCATCAACGCGTGAGTGGCCGGGTAACGGTCTAGCGCGAGGTCCTAATGCGGCCAGGGTGATGACCGGTGAGGAATTCATCCATCTACAGTAGAAAAGGTTACTTATTGGTATCTTTGCCTGATCAGCAAGATATCTGGTTTATGCCAAAATTCTTTTCCTTTCCAAAATTCATTGGATGTTACCAACTCTGTTCATACTTTACATAACAGAGGTTCCAGGAAATGTTTAAGAGATATATATGTGGATATATATCGGGACTAAATAAAGTATCTCGTAACTTTATTTCATTCAATAATATTTCAAAGATTGAATCTATTCAAGTCTTATCTTGTAGTCTCATCAGTAGGATGAACTTTTGAAATTAATTATAACTTGAACGGTGGTAGTTCAAGTAGTATTTGGAAAAGATATAAGTATATTGGAGTACCTTATAACTTCATCTTTTAAACTTATATCTAGTTAATAATTGTCTTATGAATGACAAAGATTTTTAGAAAAATGTTGAGACAAGGTTAGATATATTAGATCACCTTGCAACGATATTTTTATACAGTTATAAACTGTAACTTTGTGTATATTATGCATGGAAGAGGACTTCCCATATTTTGAAAAGTATATATGTATATATATATATATATACTGAATATTTTGCGACTTCATCGCATTAAGATATCAACTTGGTTCATTACTTTTGACCAAGACTTTCATGAGTACTATGAGAAGGCTCATATATTGTTAATCATTATACATATTATTTTGGTGGGCTTGCTGCTCACCGTTGCTTTATTTCTTCATCACACAACAACAGTTAGGATAGATGGCTAGACTCCAGCAGTCCCAGCGCAAGCGCGTGGGAAGCGTCCCGCGTCTTCCCTTTGATGTTGTAGCTGCTATAGCTGCAGAGGTAGATCTATTATAGATCAGACCATCTACTTTTGAGAATCAATTATGTATAATTATAACTTGTGGCAGATAATGGCAATTAACTGTAAATTTATCAAGTAATCATTTTGGGTTGTAATAACTTTTAAATTGTGGATTCAAAGACTTGTACTTATTTAAATTTCATCTCTGAGACTATAACGGGTTGTGGTGTGTGTTAGTGTGGGGTCACAGCATAAGGTTATTTATTATTAATTAAGTGAAGTGATATTGTGGAAAGAAAGACCGTGACGACCCGGATCCCGGACCCCGGATCTGGGGGTGTTACACAGATTATGCAGGCTGCAAAATAGACAGGAAAAGCACAACTGGCACCTGTCAATTTCTAGGGAACAAGCTTGTGTCATGGTTCAGCAAGAAGCAAAATTCTGTTTCTACATCAACAGCTGAAGCTGAGTATATTGCTGCTGGTAGTTGCTGTGCACAGATACTATGGATGAGGAATCAACTATTTGAATATGGACTAACTGTTGACAAAATTCCTATATTCTGTGACAACACAAGTGCCATTGCCATTACTGAAAATCCAGTGCAGCACTCAAGAACCAAGCACATTGACATCAAGTACCACTTCATTAGGGAATATGTGATGAAAGGTACAGTGGAACTTCATTTTGTTCCAAGTGAAAAGCAGATTGCAGACATATTTACCAAGCCACTTGATGAATCAACATTCACAAGATTAGTAAGTGAGCTAGGTATGCTTAATTATTCATAAATTTATGTCCTCTTTGAAATCTGCCTTGAAGCCTGAAATGAATTTGCTGCAAGAACAAAGTTGGATTTAAGTAAGACTTATTCTATCAACGGATATTCCCTATCCGTTGAAAGCCAAAATTGTTCTATCAACGGATGTTCATTATCCGTTGAAAGACAAATTCATTTCTTGTAATTTTATCCCTCAACGGATAAAATAGTGGTGATCATCAACGGATAACTATTTACCTTATCCGTTGAAGTGTCACATCAGTTACTTTAAGTGAGTCACAGCCGCTGGTTCTTTTACTTAACCGTTGATACATATATATACTGTTGTATGTATTTGTATTAAAGGCAGTTTTCAGAATTTCTACAGTTTTCTTTATTCTTAAACGACTGTAATTTATTTAAAAGTATCATTTAATCATTTTATTTACGTTTTAATTTAAGAAAGTATAAAAGCCCATTGAATTCTTATTTTCACTTTACGCTTTCTTGCAATTTTTATTCTCCTTCTCTCCCAAAATTCTCAAGTTTTTCTCTGCAACCTCTACTCACAACAATGACACCAGTAGTCAAAATTATGTCTCAATCTGGATTTGTTTATGAAAAGAATAATTTCGTAGCCTTGGTTGAAAAGAATGAAGCCCATTCTGATTATCACAAGATGATGGACTTCATCAAAAACTGCAAACTAAGCTATGCAATGCTGGAAGCCCCAACCATCTACTGTGAGGTGATTGAGGAGATTTGGACAACTGCAGAGTTCAACTCCACATATATGACTATTGCCTTCTCTCTCAAAGGTACGGATTACTGCATTAACTGTGATGATATACAGTCTTGTTTTAAGTTGCCTGAGAATAATGCCATGACACCACACACTGATAAAGATGTATCTGCTATGTTAGATTCCATAGGCTATGCTTTTGATTCTGCTAGTTTAGGTAGTATTAGAAGGAAGGGCCTTAGGAAAGAGTGGAGTTTTCTTGGAGATGCCTTTATCAAGGCTTTCTCTGGGAAGATTAGAAATTTTGATGCCATAACTTCATCTCTTGTTAATATGCTCTATATGCTAGTTTCTGATAGGTACTTTAATTTTAACAACTATGTCATGCTAGAGTTAGGTTCCAGATTAGGTAACAAAGCTAATAGACCACATAACATCTACTATGCTAGATTCTTTATGTTATTGGCTAACCATGTTGCTGAAGGATTGGTTATATCTAATGAGAACAATAAACTCAAATGCTGGGCACAAGAGAAAAGGGTCCTTGCAGACCTTTTGAGAATGAACCTCAACAGCCAGGTGCCATTGATATATTTGCCAATCATGAATGCACCATAGGTAAGTGAGGTAAACACTTCTATAACTCCTACTGTTTCCAACCCCATTGTTTCTTTGCCTTCCAGTGTGGCAATGGAATCTGTGTCTTTGTCCAAACAGGTTCCTACCAAATCCACCAAAACTAAAATTTCAAAACACAAGTCAAAGAAAACCACCTCTGTTCTTTCTCAAAAGACAACAGTTGTAACAACTACCATAAACCCTGAAGGGAGTGAACAGGGTGTGAGTGGTGAGGGGAGGGGTGAACATCAAGAAACCCCCAGGATAAGGTGGGAGAGGTGAGTGGTACCCCAGCCAGCCAAGCCACAGTCTCTCAAAAGACTGTGGTGGTTCAAAAGGAGTCAAACACATCCCTAGTTGCATCCTCCTAAAAGGGTGCAACTATTGAAAATAGTCCCCAACCAGGGACACATAACAAAAGAGGGAGGGACACTGAAGCCACACATTCACCAATCAAAGCCTTTTCAAGGAAGAAGAAGGCCAAGACCCTAGTTTCCACACAAGGGGCACACACAGCACAGATACATCCACCTGTATCTTTGCCTTCTCAAATTCAGCTTGATGTGACTCCAGCAAATGTGGAGTCACAACCCCATTCTCTCATAATAGAAACACATCAATCATCAAACTCTCCATCACCCTCTCTGGATGTGGATATGATATTCACATCAATTCCTGATTCTCCCTCATTAAAACTCAGGGAGGAGCCCCACTCAAAACCTGATGATCATCATCTTTTAGATGATTTGTTGGATCATCAGCCAATTCTTTCAGATATAGTTGAAGAATCTGTGTCACCTCACCTAAAATCAATTCACACAGATTCAACAATTATGTCACTTTTAATATCTACATCTTTTCCTTCTTCAACGGATATCTCTCATCCGTTGACAAGTGGTTGTTCTTCGACGGATAAGCTTAACAGCAGTTATCCGTTGATACCATCAGTTTCCACTTCAACGGATACTCCCTATCCGTTGATGGTCTCTACACATATAACAGAAACAATTCCAACTGTAGAGGACATGGTTACTGTACAATCACTTTTAGGTTTGAGGGAAGGGAGTGATAATTTGAGTGAGAGGCTGGGTTGCTCCCAGGCAAAAGGAGAGGTTGAGAGTCACCATATGCATGCTATTTCTTCCAGCATGGCAAAAGTGAGTGAGGGAAGTGCCACCTTAGAAGGTGAGGGTGAGGGTGTGTGTGAGCCAGGGGGAGCCCCTGATGCAAGAAAATAGAGAAAATGAGAGAAAGGCAGGTACAGAAGCTATAAGGGTGGATCCAGCCATTGCTAGTGAGTCAATGATAGTGGATGATGCAGAAAAGGAAAGACAATTTCAGCAACATTACAAAGCTGTAATTGATAACATTTCCTTGGATGCTGACACTTTTACTCACCCTGTTCCAGCCTATCAATTATTGGCTGCTCAGGGCAATGTGGAGGCAGAACAGACTTTAAACATTGTACACACTTCATCTCTTCTCAGAGACAAAGCTGCTGTTAACAGGCTGCCTTCTCAAGCTGGTGAGCCATCTGAAGAATTTGGAGTAAATTCTAATGATGATGACTCTAATTCTTTGGATGAGAGCATGAACTTAGGGGGAGAAGCAGGCCCAAGTTCTGTTCCAGATCTACCTGATTGGGCATGGGCAAAGGCATCTACACCAGGAGAGTTTGGTGTAACTTTGGTCAGGCAAGTAATGACTATTCAGAAGGCCCTTCAGGAGACTACTGATGCTGGTACCAAGGCAATTCTTCAAGCTCATCTGGACTCTCTGCATTTCTTGCAGTTGCAGCATTTCAAACAGAATCTAAGTGTGGATGAACTCAAGCAGGACATTGCTGATCTGAAATCCTACAATGCTGAGAAGATGGATTCAGTCATGCCTTATGGTAATATGCAAGATTTGTTGGAGAGACTGAGGAAAGCATCTGATGCTGACAAGAGGCTGGCTAGGTTGGAAGACAGAGTTCAGATCATTGAAGACTCTATGGTCACCATTCTTCAGAATCAACAAACTCAGACAAATCTACTAATGCAGCTGGCAAAAGCACAAGGCTTGACCCCTACCCTTGATGATAACAAAAAGGGGGAGAATAAAGGGGAAGGGGAAGGAGAGCCATCAACAACAGTTCAAATATCTCAAGTGCTAGTTCCTGCCATCACCACTTCTCCAACTATTCAAATCAAAGATTGATCTAATCCAGATAGCAGCAGCTGAATTGCAAGTCAAAGAGCAAAGGAGGAAAATTGATGAAAAGATGCAACAAATTTTTGGTTCTACAACTTCTAAATCACAATCTGTGAAACATAGCACAAAGGTGGAACCAATTATTATGGAGCTCAAACCAGTAAGGAGGAATAAGGTTGGAGAGACTTCTTCCAAGAATCTGAAACCTATGGTTCTCAAGCCCAACAACAGATCCAACAAGGACTCTACAAAGAACCTTCTAAGCCTTGCTTAGTTGAAAGAAGTGGACTTTCCTCTTCCAAAGCTTGATGAAGACAAGGTTTTGGGTGGGAGTATCATAAAGCACAAAGAGACCATGGATGTGGTTGAAAGGATGAACATGGCTATTATCTTTAGAGAGGGAAAGAGCATCTGTGTGATGCAAGGACATCCCAAATTCTCAATAGCCAAGAGGGAAGAAACCAGAAGGTTGAAGGAAGAAGCCAAAAAGCTAAAGGCTGACAAAAGAGCACAAACAAAGCTTGAAAAACAGCTAAAGTCAAGTCAAGCTGAAGAAAAGAAAGAAATTGAAGACAAGAGTGAAGATGTAGGTATGGGGGACATGGTTGATAATGATATGGAAGAAAGAAGTAAGGAAAGAGAGGAATGGCAGAAAGGGAACAGAAAGAAGGCCAATGTAAAGAGAAAGATGGTAGATGAGACTGAAGAAACCCAATCAAAATCCAAACCACTACCTTCTATTCCTGAACCCATTGTGCCTGACCCCTTCATAAACATTCATGGTGAAACAATCATTCCTAAGGAGGAACCAATTGATTGGGACACCATCAAATTGCCCACCTTCTTAACCTCTTCTCCACCATCAAAGAAGCAGAAAAGAAGAATCAAATCAACACCTCCTAAAACCTCAATCAAATTCACTCAGATCTCGCGTGGTTCCTTTATTTATCAAATCAAACATGGCCTTGGTTCTTTTATTTATCCGCTTACATATTCGCGTGGTCGTTTATTCATTTTCGTAATAAATCTTCGTAAGCGATTCGCGGGGTAAATCCTTTCTTATAAATCCTTTATGCTTTGAAACCTTGTACTTGGATTTTAATTCGTAGAATTATAAATTCTTAATCATAATGTGATTCTCGTATTCCTCGATAGTCCTTAAGATAAGGTCGTTTTACAAAGTTCATTTTCTCCAAAAATGAATGGCTCTTACATACACTCATTTGGTACGTATAATCACAATATCAACTCGGAATCTTAAATTAAAAAATCGTATATGGTGTGGTCGCAAAAGTTTTTGTTAAACCGCAAGGTTACTATTTATAAGGGTCTTTTACCGATGTCAAAAATTTGGGTTTTTTACAAGAAATGAGGGGAGACCAGAAAATAGTAAGAATAATTATGCTCGAAGATCTTGACAAAGACAAAGAGTATGAAGAAAGTTATTCAAATGGGAAAAGAAAGCGTTCAGAAACCGAACCAAGTGGGAATAAACAATTGATAAACATTGAGTTGGAGAAATTCGGGGCCAACTTGTCATGCCCCATTGCTGAGCCGATGACCAAAGTGGAAGAGGTCGAACTATACGCCGGGTGTTCGGGAAAGATGGTCCTTATAGGTAAAAATATGGAACCCGACCTGAAGGAGAAAGTTATTGCAATAGTGAGATAATACCATGACGTTTTCGTATGAGGTCCCGAAGACATGCCGGGGCTCGATCCGAAGACGGCCAAATATTGTCTAAATGTGAAACCCGAGGCTCAGCCCGTCCGACAGAGGAAAAGGACATTTGCCGCAGAACGGTAGAAAGTAATCGAAGCTGAAGTTGAGAAGTTGTTAGAAGCCGAGTTTATTGAAGAAATTGAGTATCCCGAATGGCTCGCCAATGTAGTGGTGGTAAAGAAAGAAAACTGTTAGGAATATGTGTATTAGTTTGATGATAAGTTAAACAAAACACTTAAGTAGAAATCTAGTGTTTGTAGCCTCAACGGATAAGACCATCTTGGCTATCCGTTGAAGGAGTAGCTTTACTTAGCAATAAGTTTAGTATTGTAGCACATTTTATTCTCTGGATTCAAGTTGTAATTCTTAGATGTTGTAGGAAATTATCAGTCATGTTGACTACTAGTGGATATGCAAATAGGAGGGCTAATTGTAAATATTTCATGCCTTGTAATTTTGTATAAGTGAAGAAGTATCAACTGATATTGAAGACCTTCAACGGATAAGAAACAAAGCTTCAACGGATGTCTCTAAAGCTTCAACAGATAATATCCATCAACGGATAAGTGCTTCAACGGATAAAGACTTCAACTTCTAATGCATCAACGGATAAAGCTTCAACGGATAAAGCCTCAACGGATAAGGCATCAACGGATGAAAGCTTCAATGGATGCTTAGTTCATTAGCAGTTGATAGTGATAATTCATAAGCTGACAGAGGCACATGGGTTGACAGAGACAAACTGGAATGTGGAAGCCTCTAGGAGGAATCAAGAAAATGCAGCATTTCCATTCTGATGCAAACAAGGAAGTATTCAAAGATTAATAGCTAAGCCTAAATTGCATTGGATAGAGAAATGAAGAAGAAACATGTGAAGAGCCTTTTTAATTGTATTTTATAATTTTGTCTTCACTTGTAAACTTGGTGATATATAAACCAAGTAGCAGCTAGTAATTAGATGTGAATTTTCCAGAGCTGTTTAGAAAAATCCAGAGAGAAAATCATCTAGTTTGTACTAGGAAGCAGCTGTGATTTAATTCTTTGAATCATAGATTTTCTAAAAAAACACATCTCTGGTGGAACAACAAATCCACCAGAAAAGTTTTTAAGTTCTTTGTGTTCTTTACATTTGTGTTTGAATATATATCTGTCTGTATTAGCTTCAAGCCATTCACACACATTTGCTCACTAAAACACTTAGCCTTAGAAACTACTCAAAACTTGAAAAAGTTTTGAGATTTACATTCAACCCACCTTCTGTAAATCTCATTGTTAGTCCACTGGGAATAACACAAACAATAAATGGAGGATGTGCGTAGATTACGCTGACCTCAACAAAGCCTGTCTGAAGGATCACTACCCCTTGTCGAGCATTGATCAACTTATAGATGCCACGGCTGGCCACCAAGTCCTTAGTTTCCTTGATGCTTTTTCGGGATACCACCAGATTGCCATGTATACGGCAGAAATCCCGAAACAGCTTTTATTACACCAATGGGAACTTACG